>NC_057796.1:258750857-258877708 GCF_018294505.1 Triticum aestivum | reverse complement strand
AGTGCGGGCGGCGGCGGGCGAGGTGAGAGAAAGAGGGGGGGCGCGGGGTATATAAAGGGGGTGCTCGGCTTGGAGGAGGGGGCAAGCTCCGGCGGGGCTCGGACTCCCGTGTCCATGGAGGACACGGCGCGGCGGCGCTCGCGTGCTGGAGAAGGAGAGGGGCGCGGGGCGGCTGGGCTTCGGCCCGGCGGGCGCGCACAGTTTTTTTTTAAAATACGTTCCACGGAAAATAATTCGTAGAAAAATAAATAAAAGTCCAAAAAAATATAAAATAAATTTTCCCCGTCTAGTTAGAAAATCTAGAATAGGGTGAACATTTTTTTAACACAAAATAAATATTTTGAAAACATGCAATATTTTTAATGCAATAAAAATTGCAAATAAAATCCAAATAAATCCAATAAATGATTTTAACATTTTTTCCTCCAGTATTTCAATTGTTTTGGAGAAGTCATATTTTCTCCTCTCATTTATTTTGTTTAATGAAATATTTTTCCGGAGAGAAAATAATTAAAACCAAAATCCTCGTCTTATTATTTGATGAAAATCAAATATGAAAATTCGAGAAAATCCCCAACTCTCTCTCCGAGGGTCCTTGAGTTGATTAGGATTATCGAGGATTTGTCAAAATGCAATAAAATATGATATGTAATGATGATCTATGTATAACATACCAAATTGAAAATTTGGGATGTTACATTTCGTCCTGGACGGGCCGGAGACGCAGCTGCATGACATTCTTTGGGCCGTCCATGACGGAAAAAACCGTGGTAGAAGCGAGGGGGAGGAAAATTTCGGGGAGTTCCCGGTTACGGTGGGAGGTCGGGGGCCGAGCGATGCACGTTTCTCTCGTACATGTACGCGCGTGTGTGCGAGGCGTTGGCTCTAAATGAACCCGAGAGAGGCGTTGGGCTCTAACTGAACCCGAGCGATTGCACTGCAGGCTACGCGTTACTGAACCCGAGCGGTCGATCGATGGCTGTTAACTGAACCCGATCGAGCGATTCCTTCGCTACTACTGCTAACTGAAGCCGATCGATTGGATGAACAGTGAGCGTTGCGGGGGGGGTTGGATGAACAGTGAGCAGTAATTGCCTTTGGATGAACAGGACCCCGTGGTGTGGAGGGCTGGATGAACAGTAGACGATGGAGGGGTGCTCGTGGAGGGGTGGTTGAACAGGACCCCGTGGTGTGGAGGGCTGGATGAACAGTAGACGGTGGAGGGGTGCCCGTGGAGGGGTGGTTAACAGTAGCCGATGGAGTAGCGCGCGGTGGAGGCTGGATGAACAGGAGCCCGTGGAGGCTGGAGGAGGTCGACGGTAGCCCGTGGAGGCTGGAGGAGGTCGACAGTGGAGATGAACAGTATCCCGTGGAGTCCCGTTATGCGGTACGCCACACCCCTCCCGATGAACAGGACCCCCGTTTCGATCGTAGGAGGTCCGTTTCGTCCGTTTTGCGGTACGCCACACCCCTCCCGATCAACAGGACCCCCGTTTCGACCGTAGGAGGTCCGTTTCGTCCATTTTGCGGTACGCCACACCCCTCCCGATCAACAGGACCCCCGTTTCGACCGTAGGAGGTCCGTTTCCTCCGTTTTGCGGTACACCACACCCCTCCCGATCAACAGGACCCCGTTCCGAACGTAGGAGGTCTGTTTCCTCCGTTGTGCGGTACGCCAGGCCTCGTTTCCATCGCCTGTTCCATCCAAGCCCTCCCGATGAACACGACCACGCATTCCGTTCCGACCCAGACGGTTGGCTCCCACGCGTTCCGTTGCCTCCCCATGAACACGACGCATTCCGTTGCCTCCCCATGAACATGATGACGACGCTGTTTCTCCGTTCCGACCCAGCCATGTACACGAGCCCTGGCCGTAAGTATGCGCGAGTAGGCGTTCGAGACCCCGCCCGTATGTACACATACGTGGCCGTATTTTCTTTCTTGCACCCTGGCCGTTGTACGTACGTGTACATGCTACGTGCGCGCCTCTACTACGACACGTACGCGCCTCTACTACGACACGTGCGCACCTCTACATCCACCAGTATATATGTACGTACACGTTCGCGACCAGAATGACAACGCTACGTACGCTTCGGCTAGGTGGGTCCCGACTGTCAGGCACTTCCTTGCCTCCGAAGATGTAGCTTGTGGGTCCTAGCAGTCAGGGGGGCGAATCATTTTTTTTGTTGCCCGGACGCACTTCCTTGCGTGCGAAGATGTAGCTGGTGGGTCCCAGCAGTCAGGGGGAAACGTTTTTTCGCGGAATATGGTGGCCCGTCCGGTGGGTCCCCGCTGTCAGGTGGAGGAATAATTATTTTGCACGTAATAAGGAGGCACTTCCTTGCTGCGGCCGTGGACCCAGCTGTCAGCCTCTCCACGTACAGTCCATGTCCGATGGAAGCTGTTCCTTGACCACGTTGACCACGCCGCGCCGAGAGCACCAGGGCGGTGGACAATGGCGAGGCCTAGGAAGGGGACGACGCGGAGCCGGGGAAGACGCGGCAGTGGGTGCCCACGCGTAGAGGAGTACGAGGGTTCACTGGTTCGCTGCGGTGTGAGGCTGCCGTCGCCGCAGAATAACAAGGGGTGTGGGTGAGTAGAGGGATGGCCTGGCCAGCAGTGGGAGTAGTAGGGGGCGGTGAGGCCTCTGCCGCATCGCAGCCGGCCACGGGAGGCAGGAGCACGAGGCACGACCGGCGCTGGTTTGGGCGGCTGGAGCAAGAAGACCGGAGGTTGAAGAAGCACTACGGCCGTTGGATGGACATCGTACAGTCACTGGAGCTAGAATCGTGCATATTGAATAAGTTGACAAAGCCCTCCGTCCCCGTCAACTTAGTAGGCCCGCAAGTCAGCCTGCCACTATACTGGGTCCCAGCTAACAAGGGGAGTATTCATTTTTGTGCGTAATAAGGAGGCACTTCCTTGCGTGCGAAGATATAGCTGGTGGGTCTGAGCTGTCAGCGGCGGTAACGTTTTTTTCACGAAATACAGAGGCCCTTTCGGTGGGTCCCTGATGTCAGGTGGAGGAATCATTATTTTGCGCGTAATAAGGAGGCATTTCCTTGCGTGCGGCCGTGGACCCAGCTGTCGGCCTCTCCACATACAGTCCACTTCAAATGCATGTCGGTCGTTGACCACGTTGACCAGGCCGCGCCGAGAGCACCAGGGCGGTGGACGACGGCGAGGCCTAGGAAGGGAACGACAAGGAGGCAGGGAAGACTCTTGTTTCCCACGCGGAGGGGAGTACGACTGTACGAGGGTTTACTGGTTCGTCTGCCGTCACCGGAGAATAACAGCAGGTGTGGGTGAGTAGAGGGATGGCTGGGCCAGCGATGGGAGTACGGTGGGGCGGTGAGGCCTGCGCGGCAGCACAGCCGGCCGCGGGGAGGAGGGAGCAGGCAGTCCTGCCGGCGCTTGTTTGAGCGGCTGGAGCAGGAAGAGCAGAGATTGAAGAAGCACGACGGCCGTTCGATGGACATCCAACAGTCACTGCTTGTGCGTCAACCTTTTTTTTAGGAAAGCCTCAAATCTGTGGAAAACAACATACAGCCCATCTGCCATTATTTCAATAATTTACAACCCATTTGCTAATTCTTAAGGTTTTTTTTAGCCCATATTCTTTTTGTTAGCATTACAGCCCATATTGTGGCCACGGTTAAAAAATTATACGAAATTTTGCATATTTCGGTGCGGTCTGAACTGTTTTTAATCCCGAAATTTCGACTCACATTCAAACTGATTTTAAAAATAAATGTATATCAATATAAAATCCAACAAATTCTCCACGCATAAAAATTAATGTAATTTAAAATCTCGAAATCAAAAAAAGATATTTGAAACTAATTGCCGGTTTGATGTGTTTTAAAAATGTACAACCCATTTCTCATTACTGATAGGCCATTTTCTCGGCCAGCCGAATGAAGCTCTCCTCGTCTTGAAAGATTTGCAGCCCAACAGGCCTGACAAAGCGACTTACTTGGCAAATCACAAAAAAACTGGGCTGTGGCCGTGGACCCAGCTGTCAGCCTCTCCACGTACAGTACTCTTCCGATGGAAGTCGGTCGTTGACCACATTGACCACGCCGCGCCGAGAGCACCAAGGTGATGGACGACGGCGAGGCCTAGGAAGGGGACGACGCGGATCCGGGGAAGACGCGGCAGTGGATGCCCACGCGGAGAGGAGTACGAGGGTTCACTGGTTCGGCTGCGGCGTGAGGCTGTCGTTGCTGCAGAATAACAGGGGGTGTGGGTGAGTAGAGGGATACCCTGGGCCAGCGGTGGGAGTACTAGGGGGCGGTGAGGCCTCCGCGGCATCACAGCCGACCACGAGAGGCAGGAGCACGCGGCACGACCGACGCTGCTTTGGGCGGCTGGAGCAAGAAGACCAGAGGTTGAAGAAGCACTATGGCCGTTGGATGGACATCGTACGGTCACTGGAGCTAGAATCGTTCATATTGACTAAGTTGACAAAGCCCTCCGTCCTCGCCAACTTAGTAGGCCCACAAGTCAGCCACCCACTATGGTGGGTCCTAGCTAGCAGGGGGTATTCATTTTTTGGTGCGTAATAAGGAGGCACTTCCTTGCGTGCGAAGATATAGCTGGACCCAGCTGTCAGCCTCTCCACATACAGTCCACGTCTGATGGAAGTCGTTCCTTGACCACGTTGACCACGCCGCGCCGAGAGCACCAGGGCGGTGGACGACGGCGAGGCCTAGGAAGGGGACGACGCGGAGCCGGGGAAGACGCGGCAGTGGATGCACACGCGGAGAGGAGTACGAGGGTTCACTGGTTCGGCTGCGCTGCCGTCGCCGCAGAATAACAGGGGGTGTGGGTGAGTGGAGGGATGGCCTGGCCAGCGGTGGGAGTAGTAGGGGTCGGTGAGGCCTCCGCGGCAGCACAGCCGGCCACGGGAGGCAGGAGCAGGCGGCACGACCGGCGCTGCTTTGGGCGGCTGGAGCAAGAAGACCAGAGGTTGAAGAAGCACGACGGCCGTTGGATGGACATCGTACGGTCACTGCAGCTAGAATCGTTTATATTGACTAAGTCGACAAAGCCCTTGGTCCGTCAACTTAGTAGGCCCATAGGTCAACTTCCGAAACGATGCGCCCCAGATGTCAGGGGGAGGAATCATTTTTTGGGCGGGTGAAGCTAGAATATCCGAGATTGAAGAAGAAGCACGGCATCCGTTGGATGGACATCCAACGGCCACTGCTGCTAGAACCATGTGTTGACTATAAGTTGACAAAGCCTTACATACGCGTCAACTCTGTTTTTTTAGGGGACGCGTCAACTTAGTAAGGCCAGAAGTGTGTGGCAGAGAACTTATAGCCCATTTGAGATTTGTAAGAATGTGTAGCCCATTTTTGAATTCTAATGGAATTTACTACAGCCCATTTACAGTTTGTTAAAAGTACAGCCCATTTCAACCAACCGTTCAAAACAGAATTCAATAAAATTTCCCACATTTTGATGGGATCCAAAATATTTTTATCCCGAAATTTCTAGTCAGATTAAATACAATTTCAAAATAAATTTATATTACGTAAAAATCCAACGAAACATTGCGCTCGCAACAATTAATGAAATTAAAATTTTCAATATCCAAAAATAATATTTTATAAAGTAATCACGTGTTTGGTGCATTTTTTTATAGTTACTGCCCAGTTTTTATAATTACATCCCATTTATTATTTCTTAAATCCTATTTTCTTGTTAAGCCTAATGCATCCCCCTAGGAAAGATTTGCAGCCCAGCGGGGCGGAGAATAACAACTTGACCTTGCCTGGGTATTCCTAAAAAAAGTATAGCTGGGCTAGCCATTTTCAGCTTGAAAAAAATTAATATTTGGGCTGGATATCTGGCCTGGGCTAGACGGGCCACAGCCCGCCCAATTAATACCTGCAGCGATATTTTCGTTGTTGTTCAGAGGAGAAAAATTAATATCTGGGCTAAACATCTAAAAACTCTGCAGTGTTCACACCTCAAAAACACAAATACTGCTCGAGCTGCTTGGTCCCAGCTGTCGGCCGCTTCTTGTGCAATTCTCTCATTTATTGACTACTACATAGGTTGACAATGGTATGGGACCGTGATGTCAGGAAACCAGGAGGAAGCAAAATAAACTATAGTTATATATATATATATATATAATAAGGAGGCACTTGCGTACGTGAGGCTATGGACCTGGTGGGTCCCCATTGTCACCCTCTCCAACTAAAGTCATCTCCTCGGCCGCGCGCGCTTTCCGCCCGAAACAGTCAGCGCCGCCCGCCCCGCTTCCCGGTGCAGGCGATTGCTCCGCCTTCAAACGACACAAGTGTCGTCCGTCCGTCCATCTGCTGCCCACATTAATGATACGCGGTTGCCGAGGCGGCTACTCTGGCGCCACACGTCCGTCCCTCCGCCCGCCCACCATTGCTATATAAACTGTTGCGCCGGCCATAGCCGCAGCCATCCGCATCCGTTCCCTTTCTCCTGTCCACACCACTACTGCCCACCATGGCTTCCTCGCGCTCCAGCGCTCTTCGGGACGTGTCGTGGAATTGTCACGGCAGATGTCCTCAAGCTAGGACTTAGTCGTGGAGCCATCGCCACTAGGAAGCTTAAAGGGGTTAATGGGACAAGGAACACGAGGGTTTATACTGGTTCGGCCCCTTACGGAGAAGGTAAAAACCTACGTCCAGTTGAGGTGATATTGATTAGGGTTTCGATGACCAGGGAGCTTAACTGCTATGCCTGGCTCTCGATGAGATCTTTTCTGTCCCTAAACCGCTGCCGGGTCGTCCCTTTATATAGGGAGGCTGACGCCCAGCAGCTCTCAGAGTCCCGGCCGGCTCATAAGAGTGTCCGGCTCGGACTCTCAACTATTCTTGCCTTACACTACAAGTTCTACCATAATAATGATTGTAACTACGGGCCTTAAGCCATATCCGGATCTTAAGCCCATCTTTGGTCCACCGTCTTCAAGCTTGGCGCCGGGCTTCTGGCAATGACCATTATGAGTAACCCGGCCCCTCCTGGCGGGTGACTCTAAGGTCCATATCCTCAACATTAGGCCCCAGATTGATTTGAGCCGGCTCATGTCAATCTTCAATCCTTTCGACAGAAAAAAATCTCCGGCTTACAATTGTGTGAAGGCCATAACCCGGCGTGATGTCATCCTCTGGACTCCGAGTAATCCGCCGTGACGTCATCTTCCATTAATCCGTTTTTTACTCCACCAGATCCGCAACGGATCTTATCTTTATTGCCATCCCGAAAATCGAGGCGTTTCATGGGGAGATAACCACGCGTGGTCTCCTCGTTTCTCGCGCCCGCTTATGAGCTCGCCCTTATAAATAGCCCGACCCTCAGGTCTTTCCATTCTCCCCCTTCAGTCGTCCTCTTCCTCTCGCTGCTTCCGTACTGCTCGAGCTCCGCCGCCGCCGCCGCCGCAACAGAGCTCCGCGTCTTCGTCGACTTGGCCGCTGCATCACCCTGATCCGTCCAGAGAACCGCGGCGACCCTCGCAGCTCGCCTGCCTCTGTAAGTTCCTTCTTCCTCGTAGAACAGATCTA
This sequence comes from Triticum aestivum, assembly GCF_018294505.1. Classification (NCBI taxonomy): domain Eukaryota; kingdom Viridiplantae; phylum Streptophyta; class Magnoliopsida; order Poales; family Poaceae; genus Triticum; species Triticum aestivum. The sequence goes on along the minus strand of NC_057796.1, from coordinate 258,870,149 downwards.
CATTCAACTCCTGCTGTTCTTCCGTGTTCGTCGCCGTCGCCCACGAGCTCCGGTAGTTTTCATTTTTACTGCCCTTTTTTTTATCTTAGCCTTGTATAGAACCACTGCGGTAGCTGTTTAGCACCCATTTCACATGCAAGTAGCCCTCTTTTTACTGCATAAGAGCCTTGTTCAAGCCCAAGAACTTCTCCTGCGTCTGTTTTTAGGTCTAGAAACTTTCCTTTTGACCGATCATTTTGATCCAAATTATTTACTGCCATGTGTGAAACCTGTTTTCACCACACTTAGTAAAAAACTGCACTTGTTGAGTCATGGCGGTTTACAATTCCGGTTTGAAGAAACCACGCGCCGTAGGACCTTCCGGCTCAAAGGAGACCATGCGCCATAGAATTTTCCGGCTCATCTGTGATAAGGCCGTAGATAATCGAATTACTCTCAATACCTCGGCCGGCTTAAATAACCTGATGCACCTAGATATATGTCATTATTCCCCTCCATAAGCCGCCACTTTAACATTGAACTGTAAATTTCCTTCGGCTTATAATTAAACCGGCCGTTTCCTTTCATCATAGGCTGTCGACTTTCACCATGCCTCCCAAAGCTCCTAAAGCCTCCATCACTTGCAATTGGATGAGGTCCAATGGCACCAACGAGACTTTAAGCGGATTTTGTCAAGTCAGGCTACCTGCCTAAGAAAGACGTCATGTCCTACCGTGCCCCTGACCCGTCAGAAGAGAGACCACAGCCAAAGGACGGGGAGGTAGTGATTTTTGCGGATCATATGAGCCGGGGCTTCGCACCGCCCGGCTCAAAGTTCTTCAGGGATGTACTGAATTTCTTTGACCTGCGGCCACAAGATATAGGACCCAACTCGGTGTCCAACATATGCAATTTCCAAGTGTTCTGCGAGGTTTATCTTGGAGAAGAGCCCAGCCTGCTACTCTTCAGAGAGCTCTTCTACCTGAACCGCCAGAACGAGTGCGCCAACGGGCCAAGTTTGGAACTTGGCGGAATCTCCATTCAGCGACGGAGAGACTGCCTTTTCCCTTATGCCGAGCCGCCGAGTCACCCCAAGGACTGGAACCAGACGTGGTTCTATTGCCAAGACACGTCGCCGGCTGACGAGAGCCCGCTGCCCGGCTTTCGCCCTTCACGCCTGGAGCCAACTCACCCTCTGTCTGACAAGTTAACTCAGGCGGAGCGCCAACCTCTGCTCCCCACCATCAACAAGATCAAGGCTCTCCTGGGCAATGGTCTCAACGGAATTGACCTAGTCCGAGTCTGGATCTCCTGGCGGGTGATCCCATTGAGTCGCCGCCCCGGCTTAATGTGCGAGTACACAGGCCGAAAGGATGACCCCCAGAGACACAGCCGCAACGATCTTCCTGAAGATGTTGCTGAGGACATGACCAAGGCTCTTTTGAACGAGAGCCTGGCAGACTGCGGGAGGACCGGGTTAGCCCCCTTCTGCAAGACCAACCCAGCCCCAGCGGTAAGCCGCTGATCTGAACATCTTATCTTCTTCTGTAGATGACTTTCATCTGAATCTTTTAAGAAATCATCATTGTATTTTTCAGGCTGATGACAAATTCTGGAGGGTCAAATATGACCATGAGGCGGCCAAGAAGGCCAGGAAGGCGAAGAAAGCCGCCAAGAAAGCCGCTCCCCGTAAGAAGGGAAGTCGGCCTACTGCTTCAGAGCTGATGCAATTAAGCGACAGCTCCGAGTCAGAGGTAACCCCTGAACCTATAGACTCTGGTTATATCTGTTATTTATTTCTGTCCACCTTATCAATACTATGCATCAACAGGATGACACCGGCGCAAGTAACCCCGTGGTTGAAGAGGTAATGTCACTTTCCTCCGACTCGGAGCCCTTGCCAAGGCTGAAAGTCCGAAGGGTAACCCGGAAAGTAAGCTTTTCACATCCTTTAGCTTATCAAGATCCTCAATTTATTTTGAAGCGACAGGTTCATGAAAGCCGGCGGCACACCCGGACCAACAAAGACACTGACCTCTCCTCCGGGTTACCTTACGCATCGAGGAAACGCCGGGCCGAGGTGATATTAAAGTTGTACCCTTTTCATCCTTTGGCATGTGTTATACGTCAACCGCTCAACTCTTTTGACTCAAATTATCAGGAAACTTCCCCCTCTTCTGGCGACTCTATGCAGTCGAACCTGCCGGCTTTCAAGACCGTGCCCGGGTAATGATGATCATCTCATGTTGTACTTTGTCTTTACTTACACTTTTGTGCTTAACCTTTCTGTCCTTTCAGTGCCCAAGCAAAACTCAGCAAAAGGGCGAAGAAGAACAAGCTGGTCGATGAGCCGGACTTGCCTGAGCCGGAGGTAGCCGCTCAAGAACCACCAGCTGCCTCTGCTCCTGAGGCCGCTGCTCCAACTAACAAGCCCATAGCAGAAGCTTCTGCTAACCCGGAGGCCTCCAGCTCGGCTCAACCAGCAGATGACCCGGATGTGGTAATCACCCGGACGGAATTTGTTGAGCCGGGGAGACCTACTACGCTGGCCAAGTGTTCTGCCAAGGGGGAGTTGCTACAGCCCCGCCGGGTTAATCTGGACCTCACCGACTACGCCAACCTGAGCATCGGAGAGCTCGTCTCCGGCTACGTCAGCCAAGTGCACAAGAGCCGGGATGCAGAGATCGGCATGGTGAACCAGATTCAGCAGAAATCAGAGGTACCACTCTTCTTTCTTCTTGTTTACTGCATAGCTATCTTGTTATTCTTACCATGCTCTAGCCCCCAAGTCTACGACTTATGATAGAATATGTTGTAGACTTAAGTTCCGGCTTACTCAATTGAACCGGCAATTTGTAGATGGAAACGTTCAATATGCATTAGCCCCCAAGTGCCAAGTGTTTTTGCTTGGAAAGCGCTTGGGACTTTTAAAATTGTATAATAACTGTTCATCCTATAACCCGGAAATTATGCAGGCTGCTGGCAAGAAGTTTGAAGCTGACATCTTTGATCTCAAGACCCGTCTGAAGACGCAAGAAACTGAGACCCGGAAAGCAAATGCCAAATTTGTGTCCAGTATTGCTGCGCAAGAAAAGCTGAAGACGGACTTTGATGCTGAACGGAGAGCCTGGGTCGAAGAGAAGGCCACTCTGGTGAACCGGGCCGGACAGGCGGAGAAGGCTCTCTCAGAGAAGACCGCCGAACTCTCCGGTTTAAAGCGCCAAGTGTCCTAGATGGTTGCCGCAATCTTCGGTAAGTCATTTCACCGGCTTTCATCAAGTTTAGAATCTTTATATCTCATAACTCATCCTTGTCGGCGGCTTATCTTATTCTGTTAAACAGGTCCCAGAAGCGCCAACCTCAACCAAAGTGTGGTAACCAAGCTGAAGGCCGTGTACACCCTGGTGGAGCAACTCTACACCGGGTCACAGCGTGCTCTGGCTGTGGTAGCCCTATCCAACGAGGTGCCGACTCACCTGGCGGAAGTCCTTCGCCGGCTCGCCGTTCTTCCTCAACGCATCCAAGAGCTGCGACGGGCCTCTGCAAGAGCCGGAGCCATAGCGGCTCTAAGCCGGGCGAAGCCGTTCCTTCCAGAGCTAGACCCGGCGGACATCGCTCTGGGCTACCCCAGTTTGAAGGAAGACGGCACCGCCTTCGACCAGAAGGACTTCGCAGCTTGCGTGAAGATCGTACGCCCGGTGGCCACTCTGATTGGAAATGATACAGATCTGACTAAGTATCAGCCGGGTTACGATGCAGAGAATCAGAGGATCCCCACTCCACGCTATGAAGCCCTCAGCTTAATCCCGCCGACTCGCAAGCACATCTTCGCCCCGAAGATTGACCCGGCGGGGTTGATTGACGAGGAAGCTCAATTTGAAGCTCTGAGCGGCATCCACTGGAAGTCGTCAACCTTCCAGGTCTTGGGAACAGCCGGAGGAGAAGAGAGGGATGAGCCAGAGACTTCAACCCAGCAAGCATCGTAACTCTGCTGGCAGCTTATCAAACAATGCCTCACCCTTTTGGACTCGATGAGTCTTGTAATAGAATAGGACCAACACTTTATCTTTGTCGTGCCATCGTGCACGCATTGAATGCTGAAGTCTATTGAAGTTGTCTCCTTTATATTTCTCCGGGTCGTAATCAATCATTTATTTTCCTTAAGCTCAAAATAGTTGCCTTTAACTATCCTGCATAGAAGGACAAATCACAAGTCTCTAGGCGGCTTACCGCACTGAGAATCATAGGTTTTAGATATATAACCCGGAATATGAATCAAAAAAGACTGGTCCTCAATTATGTCCTTAATATAGCCGTAATAACACACTTAGCGGCTTGCAAGCATACTTCCGGTTTAGATAACCCGGGTAATAAGGTTGGTACCTCAATTCCGGTTTACCTGTCTTAATAACGCCCATTGTGTTCAACTAACACTGTAAATCAAAGTTAAACCGGCAAAGTGAGACCCGGCCGTACACACTTTGAAATAATCAGAAGAAACTTGCTATAAAGCAGAAGAACTTAGGGGCTTCCGGTTCGAATACGACCAGAGACCCGGCCCAAAGGGGTTATGCTAGGATTCGAATACGATCATATAGCCCCCAGTGGGTGTGGCGATGCCAATCAAGAGGGTACCGACAGCTATGTTCTCTTTGGTTCGAATACGACCCATGTTTGAACAGGAAGCCCCCAAATGACTTAGAATTGTTTAACGACGCTGATTCGAATACGATCCACGTCGGTTCCCAAAGAGGTTAAACTATGATTCAAATATGATCAAAGAAAACTCCCCAATGAGCTCGGCACTTTTCCAATCAAATGGGTATCGACAGCTATGTTCTCTTTGGTTCGAATACGACCTATGTTTGAATAGGAAGCCCCCAAGTGACCTTATTGCCTACGGCTAGATTCGAATACGATCATAAGCCGGATTCTCCTTCAAGTTATCATGTAATCTTGCAATGAAAACAACACGTGCACATTTGGAGGAGAAAAAAGGACAGAGGTCCTGCTTTATTGCTTATCATAATATATACATGGCTTAGAGAAATATGTACGTTATGAGAGCCGGTGGCTCAAGTGTAGTAAGGCCGAAGCTGAGCTATGTTCCACGGCCGACGGGTCTCTTCCTCCGACTTACGTGAATCTTTGTGCTCCCGAATGTCAATGAGGTAATATGACCCGTTGTGCAAATTCTTGCTGACCACAAAGGGCCCTTCCCAAGGCGGGGATAGCTTGTGCACATCTGTTTGATCTTGGATGAGCCGGAGCACCAGATCGCCTTCCTGGAAGACCCGGGATTTAACCCGGCGACTATGATAACGACGCAGGTCCTGTTGGTAAATTGCTGAGCGAGCTGCTGCCACATCACTTTGTTCGTCCAACAAGTCAAGAGCATCTTGGCGCGCCTTTTCATTATCCGCCTCAACATAAGCCGCCACCCGAGGCGAGTCATGACGGATGTCACTGGGGAGGACTGCTTCTGCCCCATAAACTATGAAGAAAGGCGTGAAACCTGTAGACCTGTTAGGAGTAGTGTTGATGCTCCATAACACGGAGGGCAACTCCTCCACCCAACAACCCGGCGTCCGTTGCAAAGGGACCAGAAGCCGGGGCTTGATGCCCTTCAGAATCTCCTGATTAGAGCTCTCAGCTTGACCATTGGATTGAGGATGAGCCACTAAGGAAACATCAAGTCGGATATGCTCTCGTTGACAAAATTCTTCCATGGCGCCTTTGGATAGATTGGTGCCATTGTCAGTTATAATGCTGTGCGGAAAGCCAAAGCGAAAAATCACCATTTTCATAAATTGAACCGCGGTGGCTGCATCACACTTGCTAACTGGCTCCGCTTCAACCCACTTGGTAAATTTGTCAACTGCCACCAAGAGGTGGGTCTTCTTATCTTTGGACCTTTTATAAGGCCCAACCATATCAAGCCCCCAGACCGCAAAGGGCCAAGTAATTGGGATCATCCTCAGCTCCTGAGCCGGCATATGAGCCCGTCGCGAGAACCTTTGGCAACCATCACATTTACTGACCAAGTCCTCCGCATCAGCATGAGCCGTCAGCCAATAAAAACCATGACGAAAAGCCTTGGCCACAAGAGACTTTGAGCCGGTGTGATGGCCACAATCCCCTTCATGAATCTCGCGCAAGATCTCTTGACCCTCCTCAGGAGAGACACAACGCTGGAACGCTCCCGTAACACTGCGGCGATGCAACTCACCATTGATGACCACCATTGACTTAGACCGCCGGGTTATTTGTCTGGCCAACTTTTCATCCTCAGGCAACTCTCCCCGGGTCATGTAAGCCAAATAGGGCGCTGTCCAGTCCGGTATGATATGGAGAGCCGCCACCAGTCGTGCCTCCGGGTCAGGGACAGCCAAATCTTCCTCTGTAGGCAACTTAACAAAAGGGTTATACAGGACGTCCAGAAAAGTATTAAGCGGCACCGGTTTTCGCTGAGAGCCCAGCCGGCTTAAAGCATCAGCCGCCTCGTTCTTCCTGCGATCGATGTGCTCTACTTGGTAACCCTGAAAGTGCCCAGCAATGGCATCAACTTCGCGGCGATAAGCCGCCATGAGAGGGTCCTTGGAATCCCACTTTCCTGATACTTGTTGAGCCACCAAGTCTGAATCGCCGAAGCACCTTACCCGGCTCAAGCTCATCTCTTTAGCCATCCGAAGACCATGGAGCAAGGTCTCGTACTTAGCCGCATTGTTAGTGCAAGGAAACATCAACTCTAGCACATAATGGAACTTGTCACCTTTAGGGGAAGCCAACACGACTCCAGCCCCCGAGCCCTCCAACTGCCTGGACCCATCAAAGTGAATAGTCCAGTATGTGTTATCCGGCTTTTGCTCGGGCACTTGTGACTCTATCCAATCGTTGATGAAATCCACCAAGGCCTGAGATTTAACAGCAGTGCGTGGCATGTATTTCAGACCATGAGGTCCAAGCTCTATAGCCCACTTAGCCACTCTCCATGTGGCCTCTCTGTTTTGAATGATATCACCAAAGAGGGGCAGAACTGACCACAGTGATGGGGTGACCCTGGAAATAATGCTTAAGCTTCCGGAATGCCATGAACACCCCATAAACAAGCTTCTGCCAATGCGGGTACCGCTGCTTGGACTCAATGAGCACTTCGCTGACATAATAAACCGGCCGCTGAACCAGATGCTCCTTACCCTCTTCCTTGCGCTCCACCACCACGGCCACACTGACGGCTCGTGTATTAGCAGCCACATACAGTAATAAAGGCTCCTTGTCAACTGGAGCAGCAAGGACTGGGGGCTCGGCCAGCTGCTTCTTCAAATCCTCAAAAGCAGTATTGGCTGCATCATTCCAGACAAAGTTATCAGTTTTCTTCATCAACTGATATAATGGCATGGCCCTCTCACCCAAACGGCTTATAAACCGGCTCAAAGCAGCGATGCGACCCGCCAAGCGCTGAACGTCATTTATACACGCTGGCTTAGCCAGGGAGGTGATGGCCTTGATCTTCTCTGGGTTAGCTTCAATGCCTCTGTCAGAAACCAAGAAACCCAAGAGTTTGCCTGCAGGAACACCAAAAACACACTTGGCCGGGTTAAGCATCATCTTGCAAACCCGGAGATTATCAAAGGTTTCCCTTAAATCATCTATCAGGGTTTCCTCCTTTATGGACTTAACCACAATATCGTCCACATAAGCATGAACATTGCGCCCAATCTGGTTATGAAGACAGTTCTGCACACAACGCTGATAAGTCGCCTGTCCACACTTGAGTCCAAAGGGCATAGACACATAGCAAAAGGCTCCAAAGGGAGTGATGAATGCCGTCTTCTCCTGGTCCTTAACTGCCATTTTAATCTGATGATATCCGGAATAAGCATCCAAGAAACTTAAGCGCGCACAACCTGCCGTAGCATCAATAATTTGATCAATACGGGGAAGGGCAAAAGGATCAGCCGGACACGCCTTGTTTAAGTCCGTGTAGTCCACACACATCCGCCAGGTGCCGTTCTTCTTGAGTACGAGCACCGGGTTAGCTAACCACTCTGGGTGAAAAACTTCAACAATAAACCCGGCCGCCAAGAGCCGGGCCACCTCTTCGCCAATAGCTTTCCGTCTCTCTTCATTAAACCGCCGAAGGAACTGCCTGACCGGCTTGAATTTCGGGTCAACATTGAGAGTGTGCTCAGCGAGTTCTCTAGGTACACCTAGCATGTCAGACGGCTTCCATGCAAAAATGTCCCTATTCTCACGGATGAACTCGATGAGCGCGCTTTCCTATTTTGGATCCAGATTGGCACTGATGCTAAACTGCTGAGATGAATCTCCTGGAACGAAATCAACAAGTTTAGTCTCATCAGCCGACTTAAATTTCATTACCGGTTCATGCTCCGTAGTTGGCTTTTTCAGAGAGGTCATATCTGTTGGGTCGACGTTGTCTTTGTAAAACTTCAACTCCTCTGTTGCACAAACAGATTCTGCATAAGCTGCATCGCCTTCCTCACACTCTAGAGCCACCTTCCGGCTACCATGAACGGTAATGGTCCCATTGTGACCCGGCATCTTGAGCTGTAAGTACACATAACACGGCCGTGCCATGAACTTGGAGTAAGCCGGCCGCCCAAATATGGCATGGTACGGACTTCTTATTTTGACCACCTCAAAGGTCAATTTTTCCACCCTGTAGTTGTGCTCATCTCCAAAGGCCACTTCCAACTCGATCTTGCCGACTGGATAAGCCGACTTACCAGGTACCACACCATGGAAAATAGTGTTTGACTGGCTGAGGTTCTTATCAACCAACCCCATACGACAGAAAGTCTCATAGTAGAGGATGTTGATGCTGCTGCCTCCATCCATGAGCACCTTAGTGAACTTATATCCTCCCACCTGAGGAGCCACCACCAAGGCCAAGTGACCCGGATTATCCACCCGGGGAGGGTGATCCTCCCTACTCCACACTATAGGCTGCTCAGACCACCGCAAGTAGCATGGAACCGCCGGCTCAACAGCATTCACAGCCCTCTTATGAAGCTTCTGATCTCGTTTACACAGACTGGTGGTAAACACATGATACTGCCCACCGCTAAGCTGCTTTGGATTGGTCTGATAACCCCCCTGCTGTTGTTGATGACCCTGGCCAGACTGCTGATTAAAGCCCCCTTGATCGTTCTGAGGATTAGAATTTGAGCCGCCGCCCGGGCCATGAAAGCCGCCGGCGCCTGAGCCACCGCCCGGGCCATTGTAATTCTTAAAGGCCTTCATGATTGCACAATCCTTCCATAGATGGGTAGCTGGCTTCTCTCTAGAGCCATGCCTCGGACAAGGCTCATTCAACAGCTGCTCCAGCGTCGGGCCTGACCCGCCGGCTCGGGGAGGGGGCCTCCCCTTGCGTCGCTGGTTATTACCTTGTGAGCTGGCGTTGGCTACAAACTCTAGGCTGCCATCGGCCTTGCGCTTGCCTCCTCCTTGGTTTTCTGGGTTATGCTGAGGACCCTTGCCATTGTCGTTCTTCTTTCCCTTCCCTGTCCTTTCATCATCTGAAGCGGGGTCCTTGGTACCATCAGAATCGGCGTACTTGACAAGAGCCGCCATCAGTGTACCCATATCATTGCAGTCGCGCTTAAGCCGCCCGAGTTTCATCTTCAGGGGCACAAAACGACAATTCTGCTCCAACATTAAGACTGCAGAGCCGGCATCCATCTTATCCGAGGAATGTATTATCTCCTTAACCCGGCGAACCCAATGTGTCGTAGACTCACCCTCCTGCTGCTTGCAGTTAGTCAAATCCACAATTGACATAGACTGCCTACAGGTATCCTTGAAGTTTTGGATGAACCGGGCCTTCAGCTCAGCCAAGACCTAATGGAATTCGGTGGTAGCCCTTTCAACCAAGTGCGGGCAGTCCCATCTAACATCATGGTGAAGTACTTAGCCATGGCCGCTTCACTGACCTCCAGCAGTTCCATGGCCATCTCATAACTCTCGATCCAGGCTGTGGGTTGTAAGTCTGCCGTGTAATTAGGCACCTTCCTAGGGCTTTTGAAGTCCTTGGGTAGACGTTCATTGCGGATAGCTGGCACTAAACAAGGGACACCCCCAGTCCTGGTAGGGATACCCACGTCGACGGAAGTCGTCGGATAAGCCGGGGGAATCTGGTAAGCCGTGAATTGAGGCACCTGCCCCGCCTCTTGCCGCGCTCTGTCTTGGTCTGCTGCGTGAAAGGCTCCGTTATGAGCCGGGCCATGGCCAGGGGGCGGGTCATGGCGTCGGACGTTACTTGAGCCGGTCGCTGAGACCATGTGTCTGCTGTAACTCGGGCTCCGGCCTGGACGAGGGGTCGAGTGGATCCTGTCCTGGCTGTAGGAGTACGCCTCTTGCTGCGCCAGTGCTGTCTGAAGGAGTTCCCTGACCCGGCGGGTTTCAATAGCCGTCGGAGAGTCGCCGTCAATTGGGAGAGCCGCCAGCCGTGCTGCCGCGGCGACCATGTTCTCCAGCGGGTTAGCATAATGACCCGGTGGTATTGGCACGTGCTGAGGCGGGGCAGGGTGCACCTGGGGAGGCCCCATTACTTGCGGCTGAATAGGGGTCCCAGACCCGGGCACTATGATCCCTGGCGGGTTACTAGACCCTGCACCTGGCGTGTTGAAGAGGTTTCGTGGATCGTAAACCGGTGGGAGTCGAGATTGGGCCTTTTGATGCCTCCTTCTCAGGACCTCATTGGACGCGTTTTGATCCATCCTGAGCCGGAAGGACTGTGCCTGAATCAACTGGGTTTGGGCGTCGAGAGCCGCCCTCTCCGCAGCCATTCTGATCCCTTCCGCTGCTAGATCCTCCTTAGCTTTCACTAGATCTAACCTTAACTGTGCCACCTCCGCATCATGCTGAGCTTGATCCGCCGGGTCAACCGCGGCGGTTAACAGGGCCGTCATCTTGTCCGTGAGATCCATTAGCACCTGAGCTGGCGAGGGCACCGGGTTTCCCGCTCCAGCAGCAGGGTTCTAAACAGGCTGCGCACCGGCCATGAAGATTCCAACCCGGCTTGGCGGCTCAAACGGGTCTGGAATACTGTCACCATCGGAACAACCCATGAGCCTGCCATCTTAAATTTGATACAACGAGTTTGACTCATCGGTGGACGACTCGCCGTCAGAGCCGGCGGCCGTCTCATCACCAGATCCAGATCGACCAGAGAGCTCTCCATGGATACATCCCACAAAAGCATGCTTTAAGGCAGGCCGGGCCCGGGCGGGTTGTGCACGCTGAGCCGTCTTGATGAGATCGGCACAGAGATCCGGCTCGGGGCCCGGCTCACCAATCTTGCCGATGAAAACATGAATTCCGCCGAAGGGGACCCGGTACCCGTACTCAATTGAGCCGGCGTCGGGGCCCCAGTTTGCATCGTCGATGTAGAGCTTGCCGCGACGACTCTTGGTCATCCGGCCCACAGCGTATCCCTTGAGCCCTTTGAAGCTGCCCTTCAAGAACTCAAATCCACCGTGCGCTGGCCCCACGGTGGGCGCCAACTGTCGTGGAATTGTCACGGCAGATGTCCTCAAGCTAGGACTTAGTCGTGGAGCCATCGCCGCTAGGAAGCTTAAAGGGGTTAATGGGACAAGGAACACGAGGGTTTATACTGGTTCGGCCCGTTACGGAGAAGGTAAAAGCCTACGTCCAGTTGAGGTGATATTGATTAGGGTTTCGATGACCAGGGAGCTTAACTGCTATGCCTGGCTCTCGATGAGATCTTTTCTGTCCCTAAACCGCTGTCGGGTCGTCCCTTTATATAGGGAGGCTGACGCCCAGCAGCTCTCAGAGTCCCGGCCGGCTCATAAGAGTGTCGGGCTCGGACTCTCAACTATTCTTGCCTTACACTACAAGTTCTACCATAATAATGATTGTAACTACGGGCCTTAAGACATATCCGGGTCTTAAGCCCATCTTTGGTCCACCGTCTTCAAGCTTGGCGCCGGGCTTCTGGCAATGACCATTATGAGTAACCCGGACCCTCCTGGCAGGTGACTCTAAGGTCCATATCCTCAACAGGACGGGTGGACGACGGACCACAAGGAGATGGCAGCCATTGCTGCCGACCGGCTGGCCGGCAGGCAGCCGGAGGACGACGACGTCCTAATGGAGAACATGGTAGTCGACGATCCGGCGCCAACCCCCTCCATCGTGCCATCCTCGCCGGTGCATTGCACCATGACCATCGGCGAGGCCCGTGCCCAATATATGGACAGGGTGAGGCAGATGCGTGAGGAGCAGTTCCGGGAGGCGCAGGCCGACACCGCCTACAACCACCATCTCCTCTAGGAGCACCTGCAGGCGGAGGAGCAGATCGCCACGGAGCGGGCAGAGCAGGAGGCGCTGCTCGACTCGTACCGCTCCGCCTGCAAGGGCCGCCTCGAGCGCTGGCGGTACCGCATGCGGGTGGCGGACGCTGCGGCCGCCTACAAAGAGGCTAGCAAAGAGGGCGATGAAGCGGGCGAGGTGCTGTTTGGCGAGACCGAGGACGAGGCAGAGGACAATGCCGGCTCCGACGAGTCCCCGCTCCGCTGGCGTCGACGAGGCCCTGCTCCGCCGAGGCCCCGCGGCGCCAACAACGAGGCAGAGGACACCGCCGGCTCCGCCGAGGCCCCGCCCCGCCAACAACGAGGCAGAGGACATCGCCGGCTCAGCCGAGGCCCCACCCTGCCGGCAACGTGGGGGAGGATTTCCACCGCTCTGCTGAGGCGCCGCCCGCCGGCAACGAGACAGAGGACATCGCCGTCTCCGCCGAGGCCCCGCCCCGCTACGGCTAGTGTTGGAAATATGCCCTAGAGGCAATAATAAATGGTTATTATTATATTTCTTTGTTCATGGTAATTGTCCATTATTCATGCTATAATTGTATTGTCCGGAAATCGTAATACATGTGTGAATACATAGACAACACCATGTCCCTAGTGAGCCTCTAGTTGACTAGCTCGTTGATCAATAGATGGTTACGGTTTCCTGACCATGGACATTGGATGTCGTTGATAACGGGATCACATCATTAGGAGAATGATGTGATGGACAAGACCCAATCCTAAGCATAGCATAAAAGATCGTGTAGTTTCGTTTGCTAGAGCTTTTCCAATGTCAAGTATCTTTTCCTTAGACCATGAGATCGTGCAACTCCCGGATACCGTAGGAGTGCTTTGGGTGTGCCAAACGTCACAACGTAACTGGGTGACTATAAAGGTGCATTACGGGTATCTCCGAATGTGTCTGTTGGGTTGGCACGGATCGAGACTGGGATTTGTCACTCCGTGTGACGGGGAGGTATCTCTGGGCCCACTCGGTAATGCATCATCATAATGAGCTCAATGTGACTAAAGCGTTAGTCACGGGATCATGCATTGCGGTACGAGTAAAGAGACTTGCCGGTAACGAGATTGAACAAGGTATTGGGATACCGACGATCGAATCTCGGGCAAGTAACATACCGATTGACAAAGGGAATTGCATACGGATTGATTGAATCCTCGACACCGTGGTTCATCCGATGATATCATCGTGGAACATGTGGGAGCCAACATGGGTATCCAGATCCCGCTGTTGGTTATTGACCGGAGAGGCGTCTCGGTCATGTCTGCATGTCTCCCGAACCCGTAGGGTCTACACACTTAAGGTCCGGTGACGCTAGGGTTGTAGAGATATATGTATGCGGAAACCCGAAAGTTGTTCGGAGTCCCGGATGAGATCCCGGACGTCACGAGGAGTTCCGGAATGGTCCGGAGGTAAAGATTTATATATGGGAAGTCTTATTTTGGTCGCCGGAAAAGTTTCGCACTTTATCGGTATTGTACCGGGAGTGCCGAAAGGGGTCCGGGGGTCCACCAAGGGGGTCCACCAGCCCCGGGGGGGCACATGGGCTGTAAGGGGTGCGCCTTGGCCTATATGGGCCAAGGGCAGCAGCCCCAAGAGGCCCATGCGCAAGAGATAAGAAAAAAGGGAGAGTCCTAAAGGGGGAAGGCACCTCCGAGGTGCCTTGGGGGGGAAGGACTCCCCCCTGGCCGCACCCTTCCTTGGAGGAAGGGGCAAGGCTGCGCCCCCCCTCTCCCTTGGCCCTATATATAGTGGGGGAAAGGGAGGGCAGCAACATCTAAGCCTTGGGCGCCTCCCTCCTCCCATGCAACACCTCTCTCTCTCTCGCAGAAGCTTGCGAAGCCCTGCCGGAGAGCCGCTACATCTACCACCACGCCGTCGTGCTGTTGGATCTCCATCAACCTCTCCTTCCCCCTTGCTGGATCAAGAAGGAGGAGACGTCGCTGCACCGTACGTGTGTTGAACGCGGAGGTGCCGTACGTTCGGCACTCGGTCATCGGTGATTTGGATCACGGCGAGTACGACTCCGTCATCCACGTTCATTGGAACGCTTCCGCTCGCGATCTACAAGGGTATGTAGATCCACTCCTTTCCCCTCGTTGCTAGTAGACTCCATAGATGCATCTTGGTGAGCATAGGAAAATTTTGAATTTCTGCTACGTTCCCCAACAGCTAGTTCACAACATAACAAGCTCAAACAAGCATGGCAAAAATGCAAAAGATAACAGGTTCACAGACTTGGTGAACTTACTGGACATGTCTGAAACAGCATCAGGTAGCAATGTTCAGAGCACAAAATCAACATGCTACAGGAACTTAACATGGCAAAACAAGGCATGGCAGTGTTCTACTAAATGCATATGACAAAAGTCCCTTACTGACTATAAGCCAAAAAGGACCAGAAGATATGATGGCAAGCATGTAAACATAGCAAGTTTCGTTATCAGGTTTCAGACTTGGCAGAAAACAGAGCATGGCAGAAACAATAATATGAAGGCATGTTGGTGAGCTTGATGCACTCACCACAAAGCAATGCATGACAAAACAATCATACCTACAGCAAGATGGCATGTTTATGAAGCTATCCATGGCAATAACAAAAGCATAGCATGTATGGATCAACTACAACAAGCTTGGCAAAATTGCATATCATGTTGAGAATCTGCCAGAAATATTTTATAGCAAAAGTAGAGCAAGATTGAGTCATGCTATGGCACACCATAATTGCAAACAAGGGCAGGAATGGATCAACTACAACAATAGCTACAAAACAACCTTAATTAACATCTCCAAAATATGCATGGATCTCTCTGTAGCATCAAGTTTACACGGCAACAAAATAACAGCAGACAAGGACTTAGAGAAATCACTAAGTCCCTGAAATCAGAAACATTACGGGGCCTAGATTGCATGCTTGTGCTAGTCACCACAGAGATCACAAAAATACATGGCATACACCACTGGAAAGACGGTATGGCATACAACAAAACACATGTAGAGCTCATGCCCATAAGATGCAGAGATTAAATGATACAAAAATGACAAATCTCCAAGTTCTGTTAAGAACCAGCAGATAACAGCAACTAGCCCTCTTGCAACAGAGATTTGGGCATCAAGATGACCTCTAATGAACATGGTGCAATTTAACAAAATGTAGAGCATCACGAGACGAACAATTTGACATATTACACGCATAAAACGGAGCTATGCACAGTGAGTTATGCAATGATGAACAGGGGCATATCATTTGAAAATGCAAAGACTTGGGAATTTTTGGGGGCTCGGGAAAAGTCAACCTGCTACAGTATACCAGATCCAGATCGAGGGAGAGAGCTCGGGCTCGGCTCCGGCCTCGATGGAGGTCACCGGCGATGGGAGGGAAGGAGGAGGCCGGCGACGGGGCACGGGGCGGAGGAGTCGACGGCGGCGGCGGTGGAGGAGGGCGGCGGCGGCGTGGGCGAGCGCGGCACGAGGCGGCGGCGATGGCCGGCGGCGGGCACGGCGGCGGCGCGGCGAGGAGGCGAGGCAGGCACGGCGCGGAGCGGCGAGGGCAGGCGGCGGCGCACGGGAGCGGGGGAAGCGGCGCGGCGGCGAACGGGCTCGCGGGCCCGCGGCGGGCCTGGCGGGCCGGCGGCGCGGTGGACGGCGGCGGGGTGACGTGTCGGCGCAGGATTCGTCGGAGGGCGGCGGTGGACGCGTCCGGATCCACCCGGACGTGTCCGGCGGCGGAGAGGGAGCGGCTCTAGGATTTGGTCTGCGTGCGTTTTCGGGAGGGCTCACAATAAATAGGTAGAGGGAGCTAGGAGGCTCCAAATGAGGTGCGGTTTTCGCCCACACGATCGTGATTGAACGACCTACAGCATGGAAGAGAGTTTGGTGGGTTTTGGGCTGTTTTTTAGGGGGGTTTTGCTGCAACACACAAATAGACTTTGCGGATGCCCGGTTAACCATTGGAGTACCAAACGACCTCCAAATGGAACGAAACTTGACCGGTGGTCTCCCGGTGGTATATTAGGGCCACTTGATAAGCCTCGGTCCATTCCGAGAATGTTTGACATCCGCACACGAAAGAAATCAAGAGGGGTGCACCGGAGGAGATGGGAGCGCCGGATTGCAAAACGGACAACGGGAAAAATGCTCGGATGCAAGAGACGAACACGTATGCAAATGCAGTGCACATGATGACATGATATGATATGCAAGACATGGACAAAATGCAAAACAAAAAACAAAACCCGACCACGAAGGGAATATCATAACACATAGCCGAAAATGGCAAGAGTCGGAGTTACAAATATGGCAAGTTACATGCGGGGTGTTACACATTACAAGTGTTGTTATTGCTCTATATTTACCCACACTTATATTCTGTCTATTCTGCTTTGTCTTGAACAAATATTATTTGAATTGTGTCTCTATCTTGATTTGGCAACAAAAACTAGAATGATATAGACCATAAAGTGACCATGGTACATAGATATATGTTTGTTTCATGCTATTATCCTGTCCACTTTACTACTGAACTCATTTACCAAAATGAGTTTCATATACAACATGGTAAACATGTGATGTGTCTGCTTGTTTCTCTTTTAGAATGCGGACAAAATATTGGAGAACAGTACCGCGTTATCCAATGGTAAAGGAAGTAATGCAGATAAGGTTCAAGATAGTGAGACATCCCTGTTGGTCTCCAAGAAAGCTGATAAAAACTATCTTGACGACAGTGAGGGAACCCAAAAGTCCTGTCTTGATGTAGTGTTCGAGTTACTGGCCACTACTGCTGGCACAAGCTCTGAACTCGCTGCCTGAATCAGTTCGTCTTCTTGAGTCTCAACTTCAAGTTGAAAGACATCGATCAGATGTGCTGCGACAGGAAGCTGAAGGACTGAGGAAGTCCCTGCAGAATTCAGATGCATATTTTCTGGTGTAACAGCAAGCGCTGGAGGATTTAAGCGCCAAACAAGAGAAAGTTAATAAGCTTGCTAAGCATCTTGCTAGCATTATGGGTACCCAGGATATTGTTTCTTGAGATCTTCTGAAGTGGTTTCAGTTCTGGATTTGTTTTGCTGCGGCATTTATTTGCGCTGGTCGCCAACTTTGACAACCAGTGTATATGATATGCTGCTTTGTTCCCTGTATTTGCACTGGTGGCGAACTTTGATGCCCAGTGGATGTAATATGTGTAATAGCCGTGATAGCCTAGCGTTAGTTGCTTGCTTATTATTTCCTTGTTGTCTTGTTTATTTGTTTTCTTGTAGTCATTGCAGTTCTTTTTCCGCGGTTAGCTAGTGGCTGCAATAACCTATTTTTTAAAACTAGGCCACAATAACCATGGGCTAATATTTACTGTAGTGACACTGGGCCTCCTACTGGCCGTAGAAACAGTGGGCCTTCTACGGGCCGTAGAAACAATGGGCCTTCTACGGGCCGTAGAAACAATGGGCCTTCTGCAGGTCGTATCATCAATGGGCCTTATACGGGCCGTATGATCGATTGGCCAAACATGGGCCAAACAGACCGCATTATGGCCGTAAACGGGCTAGAGTTGGAATCGTCCGTTCATGGGCCGACCATAACGGGCCATCGTTAATAGGCCGTATTTGATGACGCTATGAAAACGGCCCAACGTATTAACGGACCACAAACGGGCCGACTGTAACCACGGGCTGAATTTGGCCCACAAGCAGAAAATGACAGTAACGGGCCGTAAGTAAACGAATGCTGGAAATGAGTCCAAGAATAAATGGGCTCTGAGAAGGCCGAAAGATAACATGGGCTGGAAACGGCCCAACGGAATAACGGGCCGTTAATGGGTATAAAGTGATACACTGTTCATTACGGGCCAGTTTCACCACGGGCCGTTAATAGGCTAAGAGTTACATAGGGCCTCATATGGGCCGAAAGACGTCATGGGCCATACATGGGCCAGAAGTGAAAACGGGCTGGAATCATATTGGATGGCCCAGATGACGCTACTGGGCCTAATTCGGATAGGGCGTAACGGGCCTTGGGTTAGCGGGCTGTAAATGGGCTATATGCGAACAGGCCGTTAACAGGCTTTCCATGGGCCGGCCCGCCACCTTTTGACCAAGTCAAACGGGCCGGCCTTTTCACAGGAATGGGCCTCTCTTGGGCCGTACCATGTGTCGACGTATCATAGGCGCCTTCTGTCCAATGAGTGGATGACATCTGTCCCAACGATGAGCCGACACGTGTTTCCTCCAGCCAATGATGATTTTACACGTGGAAAATCCCCATTGGTCGGGGCTGTTAACGGGTTATCGGATCCAAAACCCGACCCGATAGCTTAACGGCGTTCCGTTACGGTGGATGCCACGTGTCGGTCACCCTTGACGAAAGCACTTATGTGGCACGCGATTTATCGTCATGGAAGTGCACACTTTCGTGATGATAATTTTGGTAATGTCATGGAACACTTCTACGACAGCACAGGTATGACTATCTTGATTCTGTCATAAAATCGTCATGGATGTACATGCATGACAAAAAACGCGGCCTACTGTGACAAACACGTATCATCACGGAAGTGTATTTTTTTACTAGTGAGGGCTTGTGGCCGAACTTGGTGTTCCGATGCTTGAATCGTTCTTGGATGTAGGGGCCATACTCCACCACTTGCACACCACTCGGTGGTGCATGATTCACTTGGGTGATGCAACCGGACCATCAGTTGCATTGGTCATGAATGGTGCTCCAATGATGCCCAAGAGAGCCTCGCGTACGGCTTGATCACACGTCCATGGATTTGTTGTAGTGGTCGGTAATTCTCTCCCAAAACATGGTCTTGGTTTGATCCGTTCCAATCGTTACATCCATGGAAATCACGCATCAAGCATCGCGAGCAATATCCACTATGTTCACCATCAAACCTTCTTCACTATCAATTCCATGATGCTCACCACCAGGAGTGAATAATCCCTTTGTAGGCTTGCTGGAAGGTGCTGGAGATGGATGAGATTTGTCATGTAATCCAATCAATTTGGTAGGGCTTGATCCCTAGTATCCACTGTGTTTTGATGTTGCTATGCTTAATGCTTGTCACTAGGGCCCGAGTGCCATGATTTCGTATCTGAACCCTTTATGTTTTCATCAATATATTTGACTTCTCGATCCTATCTACCAGTTGCATGCACTTGTTATTGTTTTGAACCGTAGACTCCAAGGTGACAATAACTGGGATACTCTCCGGGGATGAGCGTAATTCGAGGAGTTGACGTATTCACCATATGTTGATGCTTTGATCTGGTTCTCTGTTAAAAGGAGGCCTTAATTACCCTTATATTTCCTTATGGACCCCACGACCACGGGAGGGTAGGACAAAAGATGTCATACAAGTTCTTATTATAAGCACGTATGACTATATACGAAATACATGCCTACATTGAATTGTGAATAGGAGCTATTATGTGTCGCTCTAGGTTGTGACTGTTGCATGATGAATGTCATCCATACAAATATCCATAGGTGATCCAATGCCTAGGGTTTGCTCATATTGTCTTTGCTAAGTTACTATTGTTGTTGCTATTGTTACAATCACTACAAAACTGCTACGGTCGGTGCTACTAATACTCTTGCTAATGTTGTCACTACTATCAAACTATCACACTACTGTGCTACTAAATACTTTGCTGCAGAGAAATAACTTTCCAGGTGTGGTTGAATTGATAACTCAACTGCTAAGGCTCATAAATATTCTTTGGCCCCCTTGTGTTGAATCAATAAATTTGGGTGAAATACTAACCTCGAAGACTGTTGTGATCCCCTATACTTGTCGGTCATCAAGATGCAATCTGAGTTAGATGTCCGATCGGTGCAACCCGTGCCTGGCATGCCAACATGACAACACTGAAAATTGTCAGTAGTCCTGATCGGTAGGTGCACGAGACCTAAACTACCAGAAGGTATCACACATGGGGGGTCTACCCAGGTCCGTGCCCTATTCATTGAGTAACACCCTACTCCTACTTTGGACTTGATTAATGGGGGAGAAACACCTCACATGAGGGGGTTACAATGTATGTGGAGATGATACTATCAAGACTATGACTATGATGTCAAATGCCTCTAACTACCCATGGCCTCGCCTTAGAAAGGATAAAGAGGCCTTGGGTTACACGGTTTGCTAACCGACCAAAGGTCCAGATTGGACGAGGAGTTCGTGACTTGCACTCCAAGATGAGAACCTTCCAGGAGGAGGGCTTCCTGCGGAATGAGGGTCCCTGGCCACGCCATGGCCTGTTGGGCCCTAAGGTTGGCCCATTGACCGGCTTCTCGACTGACATGCCACCCCCGATATAATACGCAGTCAAACATGTCTATGTTTTCTTCATCGGCATTGTTTGGCGGAGTGGACGACGATGGTTTGTGCTTTGGTATTTTAGCTTCTTTTCTTGTTTAGTGAAGCGCGTCTGTATTCAACTTACTCAGGAAGCCAGTGAAGTTAGGCCTCCCCGCTTATGTGTAGATGGATATAAGATGGTTGTCGAGCCATCCTTGTTGATTTCTTCTTCGAGGGCAACGATCTAATCCTCTATTCATCGTTGTTTGCATCTTCTGGTTTTGACCAACGAATTCCCGCTTGCAGCATGAAAAACGTTACACTAGCTTTGTGTTTTGGAGATTGGGAAGCGACATCGAGCTTTGTGCATGGCGCGTCACCGCCGAGTGCACAAAGAAGATGAAGTTGATATACCCAATCATTTATGTTTTTTTAAGATGGTCTTGTAAGGATTGGGCATTTTTAATACTCCATATGGAATTGACCTTCTCGCAAAAAGAGGACATCACAAGAACTTGATAATCACTTCTTGCAAGAAATGGGGAAGTAGTTATCATAGTGAAAAAATTAACAGAGTCTGCAACAGAGAGCCATTAGCTTATTAAGACCAACTACAGAACATATTATTCATGTTCTTTTTCATAAATAACATGAAATATATTGTTTCGAGAGGCAACACCACTCACTTAAATTGCACATGTTTTTGGGTGTATGACAGTTGGCTGGCCCATATGTCATACACCCAAAGGCAAGTACAATAAGTCACTGAAGCTTGGTCCGTGACCCGCAAAAAAAAGAAGCTTGGTTCGTTGTTTTGATGTCCAAGGAAATTTCTTTTCCTTTAGAGAACTAGTAAATGCGTACGTGCAATGCATGTTGATATCAGGCAGAAAATTAATTGCACATTGATTTCAGGCAGAAAAGTAATTACGCGTTTGATATTAGGTAGGATATGAGTTAGGCGTTAATCATGCTGATAGCCCATATTTGATATGTTATTAATTACACATTAAACATGTTGATCGCTCGTCATTGAAATAATATAGGTCGTTGAATTGACATTGTTTAATAGCTGAGATTTATTTAATCTCACTTTTTTTGAAAGATAGGGGTTTCCCCCCGCCCCAACTTTTATTAAAAAGCAAAGGCGAAACCAACACGACCGGGACAATGTACAGCGCTCGGCAACAGCCAAAGTAGCTGTCACAGAAAGGACATAGCGAACTACCCTATTACAAGGCAAAATAGATGAGTCCAGCCAACGCCTGGAGAACCAAAACAGGTGGACTAAGTTCAGGTAGTTCAGATCATTTCACATCTCCCAAGCTATTCTAAGCAATTCCCCTCTTCGCCGATCCAAAAGCCTTAAGCACCGGAGAAGAAGCGCACCCTGGGCGTCGGAGCACAAGATCTTCCATTGTCTCATCAGCCCACCCACCAGGTCCATGATGCAGCGAATGCTTCGCCATTTTCGCCCCTGAAACACAAATTCATTGCGCAGAAGCCATAAGCCCCACAAGGTAGCAGATGTGGCAATATTGATAGCTTCATATTTCGTTTTCTCTTTCCACAAAGTAGACAAGGACAGAAAAGAAGATGGGGCAGAGATTCCTTCAGCAATTATATTCCAGATTTGACTGGCTACCACACAATCAAAAAATAGATGATTAATCGATCCATTTTCCCCACAGAAAACACAAGTAGGATCTTCCACATGTCTTCTCTTGGCTAGATTATCTCTAGTCAAGCACTTATTTATATGCTAGCCAGGGAAAAACATGGATATTAGGGGGGACTTTGATTTTCCAAATAGCATCTTTAATATCAGAAGATATCCCTCCAAAGTTAATCATTTTGTACAAAGATTTAATTGTGTAAATCCCAGAAGGTTCAAGATTCCATCTAGGAGAGTCTGGAGCAACCCCATGGGTAAAATTACTAACTATCTCACACAACTCATACCATTTTTCCATAATGCTATCATCTACACATCTCCTGAAAGTCAACTGTAGAGTATTGCCATCCCAAACCTGGGCAATGGTGGCATCTTGTTGTTGACAAATGTCAAACAGCTCCCAGAAGCTAGTTTTAAGGGAGTATCCCCCAATCCAGGAATCATGCCAGAAGGCAATGTTCTCACCATTTCCAGGGATCCAATTAATAAAAGTTTTAGCTCCATCAAAAGCCCAGGTTAGGCTTTTCCAAAAAGGAGAGCCTAATCCAGGTTTTCCCCAATAGATATTGGGTTTGTCAGTAGCATATTTGAAGTTAATGATTTTCTTCCAATCACTGTCCCTCCTATCATAGAATCTCCTTCCCCATGAGGCAAGGAGGGCCATGTTGTACTCTCTAAGATTAGGAACCCCTAGACCCCCAAATTCTTTTTTCTGAGCAATCAACCCCCAACTAGCCAGATGGTATTTATGATTGTCACCCACATTGCCCCAAAAGAAGTGAGACATATGTGAGGTAATGACATCAATGGCCCACTTAGGGAACTTCATAACAGACATCAGGTAGGCAGGAATGCTGGCTATGCATATCTGACTTTTTCAATAGATGATGTCCAAGGAAGTGATTATCACAAAGAACACCACCCGGGGATGAATGGGCACAAGCCAGACTTGCTTTCAAGCTTGTTGTGACGTCCATGGTATCTACCACCAGAGCAAAGCATCTTGCAGGGTAGTAGCAGAAGAATGTTTCTTTTGCAACCAGACGGATGTAAAAGCAACATACTAGATGGAATTTGACTTCCATTAATTGTTTCCCTGTCGGCATTTGACTTTAGAATCGGAGTCCCCAAAAGGCAAGCTCGAGAGGTTGAAAGTGAGAGACCGTGATGAAAATTACTTTGACGGTGGCAAACTTGCATGAGATGGAGGGAGACGTGGATTCATTCGCGTGTGCTGTTGAGTATACGGTGCCCACACTACAAACTACAGTTGGCTAGGCACCGAGTATACGGTTAACTATCCAATACAGTACTGGTATTACTATCTGCTCGTTCATATGCTACGACAGAAACCATGCTGCTAATCATCATGCTAGGCCAGGCGACAACCTAGAGATGAATGAAACAAGCTGTTTCGTTCAAAAAACAACTAAATAAAGCAACTGTTTCGTTCGAAAATAAATAAATAAAACAAGCTGTTTATGGAAGCTCATGAAACGCGGCGCGTACGCGTCCTGATCAGTAGCGTCCCATAGACGCCCTTCCAAAAGCGGGGAATCTTCATCTGGTTGTTGCCAATACACTCAACCGTATCATATCGATGGATCGACCATATCACCCGTCGTCGTGTCTGTCGGTTTTGTCCAGGCACCGTGTTGATTTGGGTATCTTGATCAGTACTTTTATTTTGAAATAATTTGAGTATCTTGATTGAATCTGGGCAATTTCACATCCCGACGAAGAGCATTTAAGGAGGAGATAAGAAACGGATGAGATCCAGCAACCGCATCAGAAATTCGAGTAACAACTAGTGATCCGTCAACCACGTACCTGCTCCAATCACCTCAGCCACACCAGCACGCCAGAATTCTCACCTCACGAAACAAGATAAACCCGGCGAGTCCGAACAGTTTCAAACCACAATACCATTCAAAAAAATCAGCAACAAATAAAATTAAAAAAAAAATCATATCCGCGACTCGTACGCAGCGGCGGCCATCCGAGACGGCCCCGCCTTTCTCCTTTGACCCGCGCGCGCGCCACAGCGATCCCGACCGAATCCCCCCTCCCTCCCGTCCCGCCCCCCACCTTAAAACCCCACGGCAATCCACCATCCGATCTCTCTCCCTCTCTCCTACCCTTCTCGCCCACACGCACGAACCAACCGGCGCGACCGAATCAAACCGCGCAACCGTGCGCGCGACTCCTCGTGGGGGCCGGGCGGGCGCGATGCCCCTGGACGGCGGCGGCGGCGGGGCGGCGGTCATGTTCCTGGCGTACGCGGCCCTGGCCGTGGCGGCGCTGCGGGCCGTGCTGTCCTACAAGTCGGCGGCGCACGCGGCCCGCCGGCTGTGGCGGTGGGCGGACGAGTGGGCGCAGGCCTACCAGTACTACGAGGTGCCGCGCTTCGTCGCTGGCGGCAACGACGGGGCCGAGAACCCGCTCTTCCGCAAGGCGGCGGCCTACGTGGCGTCGCTGCCGTCGCTCGAGGACGCGGACGCCGCCTGCGTGCTCTCCTCCGCCAGCAAGAGCAACGACTTCTCGCTGCAGCTCGGCCCGGGCCACACCGCGCACGACGCCTTCCTCGGCGCGCGCCTCGCGTGGACCAACGGCGGGGAGTGCCTGGTCCTCCGCTTGCGCCGCCATGACCGCACGCGCGTGCTGCGCCCCTACCTGCAGCACGTCGAGTCCGTCGCCGACGAGATGGAGCTGCGCCGCCGCGAGCTGCGGTTCTACGCCAACACCGGCGCCGTCGCTCCGCGCTGGGCGTCCGCGCCCTTCACCCACCCGGCCACGCTTGACACGGTGGCCATGGACCCGGAGCTCAAGACCCGCGTCCGCTCCGACCTGGAGAGCTTCGTCAAGGGCCGCGCCTACTACCACCGCCTGGGCCGCGTCTGGCGCCGGAGCTACCTGCTCTATGGACCGCCCGGCACGGGCAAGTCCACGTTCGCCGCGGCGATGGCGAGGTTCCTCGGCTACGACGTCTACGACATCGACCTCTCCCGCGCCGGCACCGACGACCTCCGCGCGCTGCTCCTGGACACCGCCCCGCGGTCGCTCATCCTCGTGGAGGACCTCGACCGGTACCTGCGCGGCGGCGACGGGGAGACGTCGGCGGCGAGGGCCGCCAGGGTGCTGGGCTTCATGGACGGGCTGTCGTCGTGCTGCGGCGAGGAGCGCGTCATGGTGTTCACCATGAGCGGCGGCAAGGAGGGCGTGGACCCGGCCGTGCTGCGGCCCGGGAGGCTGGACGTGCACATCCACTTCACCATGTGCGACTTCGACGGCTTCAAGGCGCTGGCCAGCAACTACCTGGGCCTCAAGGACCACAAGCTTTACCCTCAGGTGGAGGAGGGCTTCCACGCCGGCGCCCGCCTGAGCCCGGCCGAGCTCGGCGAGATCATGCTCGCCAACCGCGGGTCACCGAGCCGCGCGCTCCGCACCGTCATCAGCGCGCTGCAGCACGTGGTGGCGCCGCGGACGAGCTCCGCCGCGCGGCCGCCCAGGCTGACCTCAAGAACGTCCGGGCACCTCGACGAGTCCAACCCGGCGGCGGGAGAGAGCCAGTCGCCGGGGGCCGGGGGCGGCGGGGGGTTCGGGAAGGACGCGCCGATGAGGGAGTTCAAGAAGCTGTACGGGCTGATCAAGATCAGGAGCCGCAAGGAGGGCGGCGTGGTGCCGGTGGACGACACGGCGTCGGCGAACGGGCGGGGCAACGACGCCAGCACCGAGAAGGACCGGTGATTGATTAATCAAATGGACATTTTTTGGTTTTGCTTTCTGCGTCTTTCACACCTGATCGTGATCTCTTAACTTTTAAGCAATTTTTTTTTCTGTTCTCGATTGTAATTTGGGGGTTGTACATTGTAGTCTAGCTAGTGTAAGGCAATTGCAAAGGATGGCTCAAGTTGGTTGTGCACTCCGAACAAAATTATCAAAAAATAATCCAAAGAAGAAGTTGTACATAGAAGAGAACTGGCTATATATCTCAGTGCACAAATCCCAAATGTACAGAGTCTTAGTATGCTTGTTTTGATGGTCCTACTGTAATACTGTAAGGTCTTGTACTAGCAGAACTCTACGCGCGTTTCCTTTACATTCCAAGCAATGACCTTGAAACCGCCATGAATTCGTAGCCGGGTAGGTTGCCCACCCTAGATCTCTTGCGCGGCCTCAGCCCACATGCGGAAAATTACACGTGAGATACTAATGCCATTCTATAGCATCTCTGAAGGATTTCATAAAAGTATGTGCTCAACAATCAGCACTAGGGTTCTCCAAAAGTTGCTGAATTTCATCAGAGAAAAACAAAGCCTAAACAATGCTCAATTGTGCTCTATTTTCCTTAACCGGGTTGCATATTCGTGAAATCTTACGTGAAGATCCTTGCTTTATTTGTTATGTAACTGACTGAGATTTTGTTATGTCTCAATCAACTGAAATCTATTCATACCTTCT
The DNA here is from genome assembly GCF_018294505.1 of Triticum aestivum. NCBI lineage: Eukaryota > Viridiplantae > Streptophyta > Magnoliopsida > Poales > Poaceae > Triticum > Triticum aestivum. The sequence goes on along the minus strand of NC_057796.1, from coordinate 258,843,378 downwards.
TTTTTAATTTTACTGATCACTGTTTGCATATGAGCCCCTACTAATACAGTCTCAGTTAAGCAGATTTGGTACATAGTACTCACTCAGTTGAATTGCCGTCTGAGCTGGCATGGATAGTATAGTACTCCTCTCTAAATAAATGTAAGACCGTTTAGAGCATCTATTGTCACGCGCCTCAAATCCTCCACATACGTTCGAACGGATGATCCGGTCAGTAACCAATCAAAAAATACCGATTCTGCCGGCCGCCTCAAACTCCCTCAGACGTCCGGGCTGACCGGCACCCCTCATATCCATTTCAAATATGGGACGGATATGGGGAGGCCCGGGCACGTTCGCTACATCGGTCCCGGCCCATGCAGGCTCACCCGACCCCACATATATTCCTTCCCATCCGCTCTTCAGACGAAACCCTAGTCACTTCCCTCCATTCCCCTTCACTCTCCTCCACCACCCAAGCTTTCGTCCGACGATTTTCGGCCTTCTCCGGCATGGCGGGCAGCGGGATCCGACGACCAGTACAGATCCGTCGACCGGGGTGTCGTCCCGTCCGGTTTGGAGGGGACAATGGCCGCTCCCGGGAGGACAACACCCGACTGACGGTGGGATATGTCCGGTACGAGTCCATTGTGTCGACGCATCATGCGCTCGGGTCCTCCGGCGCTGGATCGTTGCGGTCCTCTCGAGAGCCTTCCAATATCCCTTTTCCCATCACCGGTCCGCCGGAGTATGAGTCCTTTCGAGACCGGTGTCCCTACAGTGGGAAGGATAGGATGAGGGTCGTTGGGGCCCGAGTCGCTGCCGAGATGGCGGCAGCGGAGGCGGCTTTATGCGGCGACGCGGGCTACGACAGAAGGAAGCCATCTGCATCTGCATTGTAAAGAAGCGATAGCAGAGGAACACGAGCGCCCTCGCCTCGTGAGCATAATCCGACGGTTTGTGCCATGGCCGGACTGCCCCCAACGAGGATGGCGCGAGTTGGTTGTGCACTCCGAACAAAATTATCAAAAATAATCGAAAGAAGAAGAAGAAGAAGTTGTACACAGAAGAGAACTGGCTACATACACATGCTTATATATCTCAGTGCACAAATCCCAAATGTACAGAGTGTTAGTATGCTTGTGTCGAGTGCGGCATTTCTGCTCACGAGCTCATCTGCACCTCCTAATAAAAAAAATAATAAAAAATTTTTTAAAAAAAAATCCATTTTTTTTGTGGTAGATAAGTTTATGTGTGAGGTTCGCCCCAACTTTCAACTTATTTGGACATCTGGGCAACTCTCAGCAAAAAAGACAAATTTAGGATCTGTAAAAAAGTTTACTGTTCACACATTGTTCTGACCCGATTTGTATTTTTTGAGAGAGCTTCTAAAATGTTCAAATAAGTTGAAACTTGAAACAAACCTCACGTGTAGAATTATCTTATCACACAAAAAAAAAATTGGATTTTTTGAATTTTTTTAGCATTTGTTTTAAAAAAATTCTGATCAGGTGCAGATGAGCCTGGGCACCGAATTGGTTTTCGTGTTTCGAGGGTCTAGTGTGTAATACGTACTGTAAAGTCTTGTAGTAGAACCCTACACGTGTTTCCTTTACATTCCAAACAATGACCTCGAAACCGCCATGAATTCGTACGTAGCCCTGGTAGGTTGCCCACCCTAGATCTCATGCTTGACCTCAGCCCACATGTGGAAACGCGTCCTAATTGCACACTTGGCACTTGGATCGCAGTCGCAGGTGAGATACCAGTGCCACAGCCAGTCCATAGCATGCCTGAAGGATTTCAGGCAAATATGTGCTCGACAATCAGCAGTAGGCTCTCCAGTAGTTGCTGAATTTCATCATCAGAGAAGGAAAAAGATGCTCAATTGTACCATCAATTTAACTAAACAAATCCGCTATGCCCAGCTGGGTTTGCACTATGCGATCCAGCACCAACCAAGGCTTGCCATCAATCCCGCCTTTACGGTTTGTCAGGCCAGGACGAATGGACCACCGTGGATGGTCCCGGGCCTCGCCGGCAGTCCGGCCGGCCGGCCGGCCGGCGGCACCCCCGAGGCAGGGAGGAACTCGCCGCCGATTACGTTGGCAGCTTTTGTGACGCTGAATGTGGCCCCATGGGCTTTGTTTTATGTACCTCGGCATGATTAGACAAGCGAAAAGAAGTGCTGGCCGCAACCAAATCGTCCACTGTGCTTTGATTAGTAGGTCATTTGTATCGGCTGTGGTTGCGACTTTGCCGTCTCGCTGTCTGCTTTCAGTTTCAGGCGTATATAAGAGCAGCTGGTGTCTGTCTCCAGCTTAATCTACTAGAGTGATACCGTATATGCTTACGTATATGTGTGCCGCCCCTCCTGAACGTATGAATACAGTAGCTACGTAGTTGGTACGTATGATTCATGCGAGAAGTACAGTGGTACACTGTTCCCTGAGAAGGAGGAGCCTTTTGTGCGCCGAGCACTGTTCCATCGAGCATCATGCTCAGACGTCTTTATTATGTCAGTGCTGTGTATAGCTGGGAAGCTTTAAACAATGCGTCCAAATAATAAGCCACGAAATAGTAGTGGTAGTAGTATACTCGTGGGAGGCCTTTGATATGGCATCTGGTGATGATTGGGACCTACCGCCGTCTCGTCTCGCAAACCGCGGGATTTCGATGATGATTGCGTTTGGCACGGCCGTGCTGCCTGCCTCCCTTTTTCGGTTTTGTATTTGTATATTGTATTGTGCGGCAGCAAATCCAGCCGGTAGGTTGATGCGTTTGAGGAGGTAGAGGAATTGTATTGATTTCCTTCACAGGATTTGTGCACGGCACAGCTAAGCTCTGGCTAGTTGTGTGGAGTCAGGACCAGCCGCCGCTCGCTGCACAGCACAGGTGTCCTCGTTGCTGTTCCAGCTTTCTTTTCTGCTGGTACGAGTATCCCTGTCCGATGAACTGTGTGGAGGTTGGCAAACGGCTGAGCTGACAGACAGACTCACAAGATGCACGCACGGCGCCATCGGCCAGTTGGACGGCATCCATCGGTGCACCGCATGATGGCAACGTCCCCATTTCTTTTCTCGGTTTATACAGCTTTGTTTTTTGCGGATACGATTTATACAGCTTTCGGAGCATTATCTCTGTGTGCTGGGCTTGAACATTATTGTAGAAGTATATCATAGGATTAATTATGTTTTATAATAAAATCAAATGCAGAAAACTACCACTAGCTGGACGCGTGCCTCCCTCCATCAAGGAAAGAGTTTTGTGCCGCCAAAACTGGAGATCGGCGGCACGGCACTTGATCGCACTCGTCGTCTCGAAGCCGGCATTGTCTGTGCCGTAAAACGCAAGGATTAGACAGAGGGAGTGCTTATCTTTTTAATTAAGAAGAAGAAGAAGAACAGGAGGCTTCTGATGCCGGCCTTTCGGGAAACCCTTCGACATGATGAGCAAACAAAGCCCGATGTCGAAACTCGGAGCACGTGTTCGGTTCATGCATGCTTCCGGTTGGTCTGCGAAAGCGGCCGGACAGCGTCATTAGTTTTGTCTGACGTGATGACGTTTTATTAGAGTGGCTCTTTCTTTGGACTTCTGGATTATCAGAGATCATCATTTTGCTGCTTCCGTGTTCCCTGGTCAAAAGGGAACAAAATATTCCGGGCTCAAGTACTCCCTCTGTCTCAAAATAAATGTCTTAACTTTGTATTAACTTTAAAATTATACTACTTTCTCTGTTTAGGTGAATAAGTCATTCGCGTAGTTCTAGGTCATCAATTTAAGAAATTAAATATGTGTTATATGTCATGAAAATTATATCACTAGATTTCTACATGGATGTAGTTTCTAAATATATTTTTGTCACATATAATACATATTTAGATAGTTAAATCGTCGACCTAGAACTATGTGAACGACATATTCGCCGAGACGGAGGTAGTAAGGTTGAGACACTTATTTTAGGACGGAGGGAGTATTTTTGTGAGTTTCAGGAAAACTGCTCCTTTTTTTCGTGTGAAATTCAATCAAGTCCTACGCAAGTAGGGACATAATGTGGATCCCTACTCAATACAAGATTTGAATGACCAAATTACGTGTATTAATAAACTTTCAAAGGGAACAAACTATTCTAGGCTTCCTTGAGAAGGCAAGTATTTCCGTGGGTCTCATGAAAACTGCTCTTCTTTTGTCGTGTGAAACTCAATTGAGTACTACGCAAGTAGGGGCATATACTGTGGGCCCCTAGTCAACACAAGATTGAAATGACCAAGTTACGCGATTAACATAGCGAAAGATCTGGTTAGAGAATAACCTAATCGTCTAGTAATTCCCCGCGTCGCCCTCCCGCTAGGGCAGCTCAGATGGAAACCCTAGCCCCCGCCGCCGGGCACGTCCATCCTCCCCCTCCCCTCCGCCGCCGCTAGAGGAGGTCGCCGGGCGAAGCCCCAGGCGGCTAATGGCGGCGGCGGAGGCTCTCTTCCCTCCCGCGCTTGATCAGGTGAGGCGGGTCACCCATAGCGTCGGGGCGCTCTCCCCCGATCTGCGTCGCGGCGGCACGACGGCATGGTGCTGGGCGGGGGCGGCGGAGCTGCTAGGCTCCGAGGAAGATCTGGTGGCGCCGGTCGTTCGATGGGCTCGCGGGGTCATGGCGGCCTTGGTCGCGGTACCAGCGGCTCGGCCTGTCGGCGGCGACTGGATCCCGGGGCGGCGGCCCTAGAAGGTGGCGGCATGTGAAGCTCAGGCTTCCCGCGGCGGCATGGTGTGGTGTTGTCCTTATCCAAGGCGGATCTGCATCGCCGATCTCGTGGTTTTGCCGCGGATTGGTTCAGATCAGAGACGGTGATGAGTATGTGGGATCATCTCGGTGGCTCTCGTGGTTTGGCGAGGTGGGGTGAGAGCCTGAAGGAAATATGCCCCAGAGGCAATAATAAAGTTATTATTTATTTCCTTATATCATGATAAATGTTTATTATTCATGTTAGAATTGTATCAACCGAAAACATAATACTTGTGTGAATATATAGACAAACAGAGTGTCACTAGTATGCCTCTACTTGACTAGCTCGTTGATCAAAGATGGTTATGTTTCCTAGCCATTGACATGAGTTGTCATTTGATTAACGGGATCACATCATTAGGAGAATGATGTGATTGACTTGACCCATTCCGTTAGCTTAGCACTCAATCGTTTAGTATGTTGCTATTGCTTTTTTCATGACTTATACATGTTCCTATGACTATGAGATTATGCAACTCCCGTTTACCGGAGGAACACTTTGTGTGCTACCAAACGTCACAACGTAACTGGGTGATTATAAAGGTGCTCTACAGGTGTCTCCGAAGGTACTTGTTGGGTTGGCATATTTCGAGATTACGATTTGTCACTCCGATTGTCGGAGAGGTATCTCTGGGCCCACTTGGTAATGCACATCACTATAAGCCTTGCAAGCATTGTAACTAATGAGTTAGTTGCGGGATGATGTATTACGGAACGAGTAAAGAGACTTGCCGGTAACGAGATTGAACTAGGTATTGAGATACCGACGATCGAATCTCGGGCAAGTAACATACCGATGACAAAGGGAACAACGTATGTTGTTATGTGGTCTGACCGATAAAGATCTTCGTAGAATATGTGGGAGCCAATATGAGCATCCAGGTTCCGCTATTGGTTATTGACCGGAGACGTGTCTCGGTCATGTCTACATAGTTCTCGAACCCGTAGGGTCCGCACGCTTAAAGTTTCGATGACAGTTATAGTATGAGTTTATGAGTTTTGATGTACCAAAGGTTGTTCGGAGTCCCGGATGTGATCACGGACATAACGAGGAGTCTCAAAATGGTCGAGACATGAAGATTGATATATTGGATGACTATATTCGGACACCGGAATGGTTCCGGGGTTATCGGATATATACCAGAGTACCGGGGGGTTACCGGACCCCCCCCCCCGAGGCTATTGGGTCTCATGGGCCCAATTGGTGGAAGAGGAGAGGCGGCCAAGGGGCAGCCGCGCGCCCCTCCCCCCCCCCAAGTCCGAATTGGACAAGGAGGGGGGCGGCACCCCCCTTTCCTTTCCCCCTCTCTCCTTCCCTCTCCTCTCCTAGTCCAACAAGGAAAAGGGAGGGAGTCCTACTCCCGGTGGGAGTAGGACTCCTCCTGGCGCACCTCCTCCTGGCCGGCCGCACCTCCCCCCTTGCTCCTTTATATACGGGGGCAGGGGGTACCCTAGAGACACTACAATTGATTTGATCTTTTAGCCGTGTGCGGTGCCCCCCTCCACCATAGTCCACCTCGATAATACTGTAGCGTTGCTTAGGCGAAGCCCTGCGTCGGTAGAACATCATCATCGTCACCACGCCGTCGTGCTGACGAAACTCTCCCTCAACACTCGGCTGGATCGGAGTTCGAGGGACGTCATCGGGCTGAACGTGTGCTGAACTCGGAGGTGCCTTGCGTTCGGTACTTGATCGGTCGGATCATGAAGACGTACGATTACATCAACCGCGTTGTGCTAACGTTTCCGCTTTCGGTCTACGAGGGTACATGGACAACACTCTCCCCTCTCGTTGCTATGCATCACCATGATCTTGCGTGTGCGTAGGAATTTTTTTTGAAATTACTACGTTCCCCAACAGTGGCATCCGAGCCTGGTTTTATGCGTACATGTCATATGCACGAGTAGAACACAAGTGAGTTGTGGGCGATATAAGTCATACTGCTTACCAGCATGTCATACTTTGGTTCGGCGGTATTGTTGGATGAAGCGGCCCGGACTGACATTACGCGTACGCTTACGCGAGACTGGTTCTACCGACGTGCTTTGCACACAGGTGGCTGGCGGGTGTCAGTTTCTCCAACTTTAGTTGGACCGAGTGTGGCTACGCCCGGTCCTTGCGAAGTTTAAAACAGCACCAATTTGACAAACTATCGTTGTGGTTTTGATGCGTAGGTAAGAGCGGTTCTTGCTAAGCCCGTAGCAGCCACGTAAATTTGCAACAACAAAGTAGAGGACGTCTAACTTGTTTTTGCAGGGCATGTTGTGATGTGATATGGTCAAGACATGACGCTAAATTTTATTGTATGAGATGATCATGTTTTGTAACCGAGTTATCGGCAACTGGCAGGAGCCATATGGTTGTCGCTTTATTGTATGCAATGCAATCGCCCTGTAATGCTTTACTTTATCACTAAGCGGTAGCGATAGTCGTAGAAGCATAAGATTGGCGAGACGACAACGATGCTACGATGGAGATCAAGGTGTCGCGCCGGTGACGATGGTGATCATGACGCTGCTTCGGAGATGGAGATCACAAGCACAAGATGATGATGGTCATATCATATCACTTATATTGATTGCATGTGATGTTTATCTTTTATGCATCTTATCTTGCTTTGATTGACAGTAGCATTATAAGATGATCTCTCACTAAATTTCAAGATAAAAGTGTTCTCCCTGAGTATGCACCGTTGCCAAAGTTCGTCGTGCCCAGACACCATGTGATGATCGGGTGTGATAAGATCTACGTCCATCTACAACGGGTGCAAGCCAGTTTTGCACACACAGAATACTCAGGTTAAACTTGACGAGCCTAGCATATGCAGATATGGCCTCGGAACACTGAGACCGAAAGGTCGAGCGTGAATCATATAGTAGATATGATCAACATAATGATGTTCACCATTGAAAGCTACTCCATTTCACGTGATGATCAGTTATGGTTTAGTTGATTTGGATCACGTGATCACTTAGAGGATTAGAGGGATGTCTATCTAAGTGGGAGTTCTTAAGTAATATGATTAATTGAACTTAAATTTATCATGAACTTAGTACCTGATAGTATCTTGCTTGTCTATGTTGATTGTAGATAGATGGCCCGTGCTGTTGTTCCGTTGAATTTTAATGCGTTCCTTGAGAAAGCAAAGTTGAAAGATGATGGTAGCAATTATACGGAATGGGTCCGTAACTTGAGGGTTATCCTCATTGCTGCACAGAAGAATTACATCCTGGAAGCACCGCTAGGTGCCAAAAGATGCAGAGTTGATAATGATAGTGCAACTTATTTGTGGCACTGCCGTTTAGGTCATATCGGTGTAAAGCGCATGAAGAAACTCGATAATGATGGACTTTTGGAACCACTTGATTATGAATAACTTGGTACTTGCGAACCGTGCCTCATGGGCAAGATGACTAAAACGCCGTTCTCCGGAACTATGGAGCGGGCAATAGATTTGTTGGAAATCATACATACAGATGTATGTGGTCCGATGAATGTTGAGGCTCGCGGCGGGTATCGTTATTTTCTCACCTTCACAGATGATTTAAGCAGATATGGGTATATCTACTTAATGAAACATAAGTATGAAACATTTGAAAAGTTCAAAGAATTTCAGAGTGAAGTTGAAAATCATCGTAACAAGAAAATAAAGTTTCTACGATCTGATCGTGGAGGAGAATATTTGAGTTATGAGTTTGGTCTACATTTGAAACAATGCGGAATAGTTTCGCAACTCACGCCACCCGGAACACCACAGCGTAATGGTGTGTCCGAACGTCGTAATCGTACTTTACTAGATATGGTGCGATCTATGATGTCTCTTACTGATTTACCGCTATCATTTTGGGGTTATGCTTTAGAGACGGCTGCATTCACGTTAAATAGGGCACCATCAAAATCCGTTGAGACGACGCCTTATGAACTGTGGTTTGGCAAGAAACCAAAGTTGTCGTTTCTCAAAGTTTGGGGCTGCGATGCTTATGTGAAAAAGCTTCAACCTGATAAGCTCGAACCCAAATCGGAGAAATGTGTCTTCATAGGATACCCAAAGGAGACTGTTGGGTACACCTTCTATCACAGATCCGAACCGGTTCCTGTGATGCCCACACCAATTAGTGAGGAAGTTAATGATGATGATCATGGAACTTCAGATCAAGTTGTTACTGAACCTCGTAGGTCAACCAGAGTAAGATCCGCACCAGAGTGGTACGGTAATCCTGTTCTGTAGGTTATGTTACTAGACCATGAAGAACCTACGAACTATGAAGAAGCGATGGTGAGCCCAGATTCCGCAAAATGGCTTGAGGCCATGAAATCTGAGATGGGATCCATGTATGAGAACAAAGTGTGGACTTTGGTTGACTTGCCCGATGATCGGCAAGCCATTGGGAATAAATGGATCTTTAAGAAGAAGACTGACGCTGACGGTAATGTTACTGTCTATAAAGCTCGACTTGTTGCAAAAGGTTTTCGACAAGTTCAAGGGATTGACTACGATGAGACTTTCTCACCCGTAGCGATGCTTAAGTCTGTCCGAATCATGTTAGCAATTGCCGCATTTTATGATTATGAAATTTGGCAAATGGATGTCAAAACTGCATTCCTGAATGGATTTCCGGAAGAAGAGTTGTATATGATGCAACCAGAAGGTTTTGTCGATCCAAAGGGAGCTAACAAAGTGTGCAAGCTCCAGCGATCCATTTATGGACTGGTGCAAGCCTCTCGGAGTTGGAATAAATGCTTTGATAGTGTGATCAAAGCATTTGGTTTTGTACAGACTTTTGGAGAAGCCTGTATTTACAAGAAAGTGAGTGGGAGCTCTGTAGCATTTCTGATATTATATGTGGATGACATATTGTTGATTGGAAATGATATAGAATTTCTGGATAGCATAAAGGGATACTTGAATAAGAGTTTTTCAATGAAAGACCTCGGTGAAGCTGCTTATATATTGGGCATCAAGATCTATAGAGATAGATCAAGACGCTTAATTGGACTTTCACGAAGCACATACCTTGACAAAGTTTTGAAGAAGTTCAAAATGGATCAAGCAAAGAAAGGTTCTTGCCTGTGTTACAAGGTGTGAAGTTGAGTAAGACTCAATGCCCGACCACTGCAGAAGATAGAGAGAAAATGAAAAATGTTCCCTATGCTTCAGCCATAGGCTCTATCATGTATGCAATGTTGTGTACCAGACCTGATGTGTGCCTTGCTATAAGTCTAGCAAGGAGGTACCAAAGTAATCCAGGAGTGGATCACTGGACAGCTGTCAAGAACATCCTGAAATACCTGAAAAGGACTAAGGATATGTTTCTCGTTTATGGAGGTGACAAAGAGCTAGTCATAAATGTTTACGTCGATGCAAGCTTTGACACTGATCCGGACGATTCTAAAGCGCAAACCGGATACGTGTTTACATTGAACGGTGGAGCTGTCAGTTGGTGCAGTTCTAAACAAAGCGTCGTGGCGGGATCTACGTGTGAAGCGGAGTACATAACTGCTTCGGAAGCAGCAAATGAAGGAGTCTGGATGAAGGAGTTCATATCCGATCTAGGTGTCATACCTAGTGCATCAGGTCCAATGAAAATCTTTTGTGACAATACTGGTGCAATTGCCTTGGCGAAGGAATCCGGATTTCACAAGAGAACCAAGCACATCAAGAGACGCTTCAATTCCATCCGGAATCTAGTCCAGGTGGGAGGCATAGAAATTTGCAAGATACATACGGATCTGAATGTTGCAGACCCGTTGACTAAGCCTCTTCCACGAGCAAAACATGATCAGCACCAAGGCTCCATGGGTGTTAGAATCATTACCGTGTAATCTAGATTATTGACTCTAGTGCAAGTGGGAGACTGAAGGAAATATGCCCTAGAGGCAATAATAAAGTTATTATTTATTTCCTTATATCATGATAAATGTTTATTATTCATGCTAGAATTGTATTAACCGGAAACATAATACTTGTGTGAATACATAGACAAACAGAGTGTCACTAGTATGCCTCTACTTGACTAGCTCATTGATCAAAGATGGTTATGTTTCCTAGCCATTGACATGAGTTGTCATTTGATTAACGGGATCACATCATTAGGAGAATGATGTGATTGACTTGACCCATTCCGTTAGCTTAGCACTCGATCGTTTAGTATGTTGCTATTGCTTTCTTCATGACTTATACATGTTCCTATGACTATGAGATTATGCAACTCCCGTTTACCGGAGGAACACTTTGTGTGCTACCAAACGACACAACGTAACTGGGTGATTATAAAGGTGCTCTACAGGTGTCTCCGAAGGTACTTGTTGGGTTGGCGTATTTCGAGATTAGGATTTGTCACTCCGATTGTCGGAGAGGTATCTCTGGGCCCACTCGATAATGGACATCACTATAAGCTTTGCAAGCATTGTAACTAATGAGTTAGTTGCGGGATGATGTATTACAGAACGAGTAAAGAGACTTGCTGGTAACGAGATTGAACTAGGTATTGAGATACCGACGATCGAATCTCGGGCAAGTAACATACCGATGACAAAGGGAACAACGTATGTTGTTATGCGGTCTGACCGATAAAGATCTTCGTAGAATATGTGGGAGCCAATATGAGCATCCAGGTTCCGCTATTGGTTATTGACCGGAGACGTGTCTCGGTCATGTCTACATAGTTCTCGAACCCGTAGGGTCCGCACGCTTAAAGTTTCGATGACAGTTATATTATGAGTTTATGAGTTTTGATGTACCGAAGGTTGTTCGGAGTCCCGGATGTGATCACGGACATAACGAGGAGTCTCGAAATGGTCGAGACATGAAGATTGATATATTGGATGACTATATTCGGACACCGGAATGGTTCCAGGGGTTATCGGATATATACCGGAGTACCGGGGGGTTACCGGAACCCCCCGGAGGCTATTGGGCCTCATGGCCCAATTGGTGGAAGAGGAGAGGCGGCCAAGGGGCAGCCGCGCGCCCCTCCCCCCCAAGTCTGAATTGGACAAGGAGGGGGGGCGGCGCCCCCCCCCTTCCTTTCCCCCTCTCTCCTTCCCTCTCCTCTCCTAGTCCAACAAGGAAAAGGGAGGGAGTCCTAGGAGTAGGACTCCTCCTGGCGCGCCTCCTCCTGGCCGGCCGCACCTCCCCCCTTGCTCCTTTATATACGGGGGCAGGGGGCACCCTAGAGACACAACAATTGATTTGATCTTTTAGCCGTGTGCGGTGCCCCCCTCCACCATAGTCCACCTCGATAATACTGTAGCGGTGCTTAGGCGAAGCCCTGCGTTGGTAGAACATCATCATCGTCACCACGCCATCGTGCTGACGAAACTCTCCCTCAACACTCGGCTGGATCGGAGTTCGAGGGACGTCATCGGGCTGAACGTGTGCTGAACTCGGAGGTGCCGTGCGTTCGGTACTTGATCGGTCGGATCGTGAAGACGTACGACTACATCAACCGCGTTGTGCTAACGCTTCCGCTTTCAGTCTACGAGGGTACGTGGACAACACTCTCCCCTCTCGTTGCTATGCATCACCATGATCTTGCGTGTGCGTAGGATTTTTTTTTCAAATTACTACGTTCCCCAACAGAGCCCTCCTCCCAGGCTCCAGTGGTGGCGCACTCAGGCAGTGGCCGGTGCGCCAGGGCTCCTACGGTGGCACTGTTGTCGTGGTTGGTCGCCGAATCTAGGCGGCTAGATCTGGGGCTTTGAAGGCGGTCGAGACAGTGCACAGGTTGTCGGGTGGATTTCTTGGGACGGATCCGGGTGAAAACTTGGTCTTCGGTCGTTGGCCGGAGCCGGTGATGACGATGTCCTTATTATCGTTTCCTTCATGAAGGCATCATCGAGGTGAAGTTCCCAACCCCACCCAATACCTCCGGGGGAAACCCTAGATCAGCTGATCGGATGACGACGACATTCATGTGTCGTTACCCCCTTGGGGCGGCATTCTTGGAGAGGCACTCGGGCTCAAGGGACCAACGGATGGCTTCTTCGGTGGAGCGGTGTTTATTTCTACATATTCATGGCGGCAGTTCTCGGCGGCATGGAGCAGTGGAGGCTTGGCGTCAGATGTGTGGTGATGGACACGCGCAGGAGGTCGACGTTGTCTGGCGTCGAGGAGGCGTCGATGGCGGAGAGGCCTGACAAGGTCGATGCGTCAGTACATGCTTTGAGGATGGATCGAGGAAAGACTGAGGTGACGGCCCTTTGCAGCGTGTGCATGTGGTACTCACCGAGAGTGCGCCGGACCGGAGTGTTACCCAGTCCTGCCTATGTGGCTTGGATGGGGCATCCGGCGTTAGATGTTAAGCTTTTGTGCGATGTCTGTTTGGTATTTGGCCCGGACATTCGGCACCCCTTCATCAAGAAGATAGGAGTAGCGACAGAAGTCGTCTAGATAGTGGCCTCGGGCTTACTGTTGTATTTCTTTGTAAGATCTTTGCGACTAATAAATAATATGTCTGCATGCATCTGGGAGATGCAGAGGCCGAGGGTGATTCCTCCTTTTCTAAAAAAATAGAATATATTGCATGCTTGAGCTCCTATTTTTCATGTTTCTCCTCTTTTTTTACGTGTGTGTGTGTGCGCGCACGTGTGTGTTTATTTTTTATGTATGTTGACGCGGCAAAGTTGACATGTGCTAACGTGAACGAGCACGAGACATATTGGCTGAAAAACCACACCACGCAAACAATTATACCCCCTTCCCTGTGCAAAAAGATAAGCAATTATACCACTCTGGATCAGGTGTTGAAGTAGTTTCTTCAATTTATCTCTACTGTTAAAGGGGATCGAACGTCGTGATGGTTCGACCTCGATCGATACCCCCTCCCTTCGTCGCCCGAACTGCCGCACGCACGCAGCAGCCCACCAACTCAGCCCACGTACGAAAAATCACCAACTCACCGCCCGCAAACAAAACAAAAATACACCAACTCAGCCCACGTATTCTACACACGAACGAAGTCCATGGAACCCCACGATCGCCCCCGCAACCCACGAACGAGGACGAGGTCCATCGACCAAACTTCTTCCCCCCGCCAACGAACGCCAGTTCTTCCTGGCGTACTCTTCCTGGCGTACGAGCTCCATCGAGATGCCAGTTCTTCCTCCTGGCGTCGAGACGCCAGTTCTTCCTGGCGTAAGAGCTCCATCCACACGCGAACGCACGCCGCCAAAACAGAAATGCGAGCTGTGGGAGCTGCAGCCTCTGCTGATCGCCTCGCTCGACGGCTGTTTCTGCGTCATCTCCTGAGCCCGCCTACCGTCTTCTTCCTCTCCGACGGCAAAGGACGGATATCGCCCATCACGCCCTAGGTTTGCCATCCTAGACTCCTGTTCAATACTTCATAATGTTAGTACTCAGATTGCATCTTTAACTTTTACTCCAACTACATTAGCACTTATTCCGCAAAGTTACAAAATCTAATGAGTTATGCGACCTGTTCTGTTCGCACGGTTAAGTTCATATATTGGAGACCCTATTCCGTAAAGAATATTGCCCTGTTCCGTAAAGGATATTGCTAAAGTCCTATAGTATGTCATATCATTTTTGTAATGCAAAAGACTGCAGGTTCATTTTAGTAAGAAGAACATGTGTTGAAACTGTCAAACAAATCTAGGAAATTCTGAAATTGCAGTATAAGATTAGGTAACCTCAGACCATGTTTACTTTTACATCATGGGAACAAACATGCCTCGCGACAGGAATAGTGATAGAAGGAAATACTTTCATTTAAGCTCACCTCCAGAATCCTTTATATTCCAGATTGTCTTTTTCGCACCATGTGGAGACAGACATCTTTCTCTCCACTCCTTCCCCTCCACCTTCATTCTTGTCGCCATGTCTGAGCCCTCTTTTAAAAAAATTGAACTTCTACAAAATCTTGCACTTTATAAACTGAAATATACAAACTTCAGCCGTCAACATATAACAATCATTTTAAAACCATATGCGAAGAACATGTCTATGAAAATGAACAAGTGAGTCCAAAAAGCCTGTTAAATGAGTCACCAGAGGTCATATCATTTTATAATTCAATTCATATAATTTTTTAATGCAAAAATACTGCAGGTTTATTTAAGCTTCTATAGGACAGAAAGATGTCACAGGACAGAGAGCATCTCTATGATAAAGGAAAAAAAGGTATGTGTATGCCAATCACATGTCTGCACATAAGGTATTCAATAAGCTTCACAACTTAACTTACATTAATCTTATCAGTTGTCGAATATGAGAGGACACCCAGATCACAACTCACCAATACACACCGACCACCATCTGATTTTTTCATACGCGAACAAACAGGCACTACTAACTACAGTGTTTCGTCTTCCGATGATGATGACAATGTGCCCACGCAACTGCCTATGATGATTCCTATAGCCGGCAATCTCAAGGCCTTTCAGCCAGTGCCGCATGTGAAAACATCAATCGGTATCGCCCTTACACACGACTTTTTTTCAGTTTGCATTTATACATTTGTTAAAACAAAATGGTTCTTCAGGAAATCATTCTCGTGAAGGCACTTACTATGATCACCATGCATCACTTCGAGGAACAGAGAGAAGCATTGATCATAATATTGGTTCAGACATAGCACTTGGACTCGATACTGAAGACACTGTCCCCGAGCACATTGCTTCAAATGATATCATTAAATCAGATAGAAAACAGAAAAAGGCGAGACCAATATATGGCACGGCGAAATAGATTAACACCTGAACAGAGGGAGGAAATCAATGCACGTTGCAGAGAAGCTAGGAAAAAAACAGAGGAGGAGAGGACTGCCCGTCAAAGAGAAGCCAGGCAACGAATGACACCAGAGGAGAAGCAACAGAGTAACACCCTTAGAAGGGCGGCCTACCAAAATATGTCAGTCCATGACAACCAAGAGACAAACACCCGCCGAAGAACACGTCTGCAAAACAAATCACCTAAGGAGAAGCAGAACATGCTAGCTCAGCGCAAGAAGAGACTCGCGGCTAGGCGCAACACCCCTTGCGCTGAATCCATCGCAATGCCGCGCCCTGATGCAGGTACCTTAGCTACACCCAACCTGATGTCGAGCACTCATACGTTGGCATTCAGAGAATCCGAAGCTTCAGCTCCTGCCCCTGCCCCCCGGTTTGCGAGTAAGGCTGGGAACAACTTCGAATCAGACGGTAATCCTTCCATCTTTACTCTACTTGTTCTGTCCATGTGCATTGAACCAGTATATAACGGCTCCACAACGGTGCAGGCGAGTACCTTAGTCATACCCTGGATGATAATGATGCCCCCAACGAACTCATAAATCCCTCGCAACAAACCAATGATCACCAAATAGACGACCAGCAGAATCAAGCCCGGGAGCAGAGGCAGGAGAGCAGAGCACAACGTAGGGCTCGGGAGCAAGCTCAAAAACAAAGTATTACAGCAAGCTCACAAACCTTCTGGTATGCTGTAATACTATGTGGGAAAAGCATACCAGAAGGTGAGAAGTCAGCTTTGCTAGATCGTCGTAATGCAAGCTTTCAAAAAAAGCGGAGGCCTCCAGGCCCAGATGCAAGTGCCTTAGATGTGAACAGAGCAGCAACAAGCTCAGAAGCACCGCCCACAGGAGTTGCTTCACCGGCTTCCTCCCCTTCATCAAGCATGCCATCGTACACCATCGGAACCAATGGTAACCCTCTCATGTTTACTCCCCTCCTGGTGTGCACTCACAATAAAAACCATTACTTACCGGCTCAACAATGTTACAGCTGACATGGAGGCCTTCCTTAGCGGCATCATGGACGAGAATGCACTCTCCGGTGACCTCATGGATGATGAGTACTACCTATTTGCCGGTGAAGGTACTCCGAGGCACCTTTCGCTGCTCATCCCTCTATATTATTGGTTTATGATGTGCATCCCATCGTGACTTGTTATATCTCCACAATGCGAGCAGCATCCGACACTGATAGCACGGACCTCGATGAGCCCGTAGAATCCTCCAACACGGGACCTATCGACCTAGATCCTTTCGACTATGTCTACTCGAACATCCCAGACAGCACACACATCCTGAAGCATGCGGAAAACTGCGAGCATTGCAAGGCCAAGAAGTTCCAGTACGAGACTGACGGCTTCTGCTGTCGAAACGGGGAGATTGAGCTAGCTGAACCCGAGCCTCTCCCAGAGCTGATGAGGTTATGGTCTAGCGCGGATGCAGACTCTCGGCATTTCCGGGAGAGCATTCGGTTCTTCAACGGGCACTTTGCCTTCACTACCCTTGGCGTCAGCCTAGACAACAACTACACAAACATGAAGTCCAGGGTGTACACGTTTCGGGCACATGGCACTATGTACCACAGGGTGCACTCGTTCGGTCCAAGATCTCGCCCTGAACATCTGCAGTTGTACTTCTACGATGACGATCCCAGCTTAAGCCATCGCAAGGAGGCCACCAAGCAATTGGATCAGCACGTTGTCAGCAAGTTAGTGGACGTCCTCAGGGAAAACCCCTACTCCCAACAGTTTAGGAGTTTGGGTGCCCACAAGGAAAACCTCGAGGAGTACCGGATAGACCTCAACATTGACCAGAAGCTAGACCAACGAAGATATAATAGACCCGTGTCATCCGAGGTGGCTGCGATTTGGGTCGAGGGAAGCGATCTAGCAAACAGGTTCAACCGCAGCATTACACTCTATGGGGACAACAACGAGAAGTATAGTATACATGCCACAGATGGCTGTTATGACCCGCTCTCGTATCCCCTCTTTTTTCCAAGGGGGGAGCTTGGTTGGCATCCAAATATCCCTAAGCACAATGTCCCTTGGGAGGTTGCACAACAACCAAGAGGAAACCGTGATAACGATTCAGGTGCGCCTGGTTGGTATGTCTATATGCCAGAAAAAGTTCTCTATCCTTCCATATGGTACCTAACCTTCTTCTTTCACGTCTTTCCACAGAGGGGAACAGCCGGTTGTGTGTCTCTGTCAGGGACTACTACTGTTACCGGCTAAAAACGCGCCCTGCGATATTCAACCCCATACTACACGGAGCACGCCTGTTTCAGCAGTGGGGTGTCGACATGTTCATCAAGATTGAGGGATGTAGGCTGAAGTGGATCAGGGACCACCAGAGAGAGATACGTGCCGATCTATACCAAGGCCTTGTGGATAGCATCGCGGTTGGGGAGATGCGAGCGAGCGCTGTTGGGAAGAGGATCGTCCTGCCAGGGACGCATCAAGGAAGCAACGGAGACATGAAGCGGAGGCAGATGGATGCCATGGCACTGGTGCAGACATATGGGAAGCCTGACATCTTTTTGACTATGACATGCAATCCTAGCTGGGAGGAGATACTGAATGAGCTGCTTCCTGGCCAGACACCCCAGGACCGACCAGATCTTGTCGCACGCGTGTTCAGGGCCAAGCTGGAGACCATGAAAGAGATGTTGTTCAAAAAGCACATCCTTGGTGTTGTGGTAGCGCATGTGTATGTCGTCGAGTTCTAGAAGAGGGGCCTCCCCCATGCACACTTCCTGCTGATCATGAATTCAAATTATAAACTCGTGGTGCCAGAGCAGTATGACCGCGTCATATCTGCAGAGCTCCCGGACAGGCATAAGTATCCAGAGCTCTATGCCATGGTCGTGAAGCATATGATGCACGGCTCATGTGGCAATCTTAATCCCAAAAATGTGTGCATGCAAGACTTGAAGTGCAAGAGCAAGTACCCACGACCGTTCAACCAGAACACCTTACAGGGGAAGGATTCATACCCGGTTTATCGACGGCGGGACGATGGTCGTCAGGCTAAGATCCGCCGTCAAATGCTGGATAACAGATGGGTCGTGCCTTACAACCCGTATCTGTTGCGGATGTTCAACTGCCACATAAATGTCGAGGTGTGCTCCAGCATCAAGGCCGTCAAGTACCTTTACAAATATGTATACAAGGGTCACGATCGAGCTTCATTCAGCATTGACCAGCCTGACAGCAACGGGGTTGTAGACGAGATTAAAAGGTACGTTGATGCGAGATGGGTTACTCCACCGGAGGCGATGTGGAGGATATTCGGCTTCAACCTTTCTGAGAGTTTCCCGTCAGTCCTACAGTTGCCGCTTCATCTCCCTAATATGAATAGTGTCACATTCAAAGCAGGAGAGGACCTGACCGATGTCGTCGCCCGTGATACTGCATCTAAGTCAATGCTGACAGAGTATTTCCTCGCTAATCAGCAGCACGTGTGGGCTCGGGATATCCTGTACAAGGACTTTCCGGGAAGTTTCACATGGCAGAGACAGAAATACTGGAAGCGGAGAGAAAAGCAGCACCAAGTAGGTCGAATCGTGTCAGCCCATCCAGCCGAGGGGGAGCGGTACTTTCTGCGAGTGCTGCTTAACCACGTTCCAGGCAAGACATCCTTCGAGGACCTGCGGACCGTGGATGGAGTGCTATGTGCTAGCTTCCGTGAGGCTGCCGAGAGATTGGGCCTCATTGAGGCCGACAACACACTTGACGAGTGTCTTACAGAGTCAACACAGTTTGCAATGCCAGCCTCACTCAGGAGGCTCTTTGCAACTATCTTGGTATTCTGCGAGCCAGGTGACGTGCGCGGTCTATGGGATAGGCACCTAGACGCGATGTCTGATGGCTACCGTCGAACTCACGCGTGCTCAAAGGCAGTGGAGCAGATGGTGTTGCTTGACATCAGGGGCATGCTACAGTCCATGGGCAAAGACATAGCATTGTTCCCTCTTCCGGGCATCGACGAGACCTATGACACTACTGGAGGTGAGGCCAGAGAAGTCACCGAGGAGTCCGCCATCAAGGTTGACGCGAACGACGCTGATTTGGCGTCCTCGCTAAACCCTGAGCAGAGGCTTGCATATGATGAGATACTGGCAGCAGTTGATGCTGGTGATGGTGGTGTATTCTTTGTCGATGGCCCGGGAGGCACCGGGAAGACCTTCCTATACAGGTCACTTCTCGCAAAGGTTCAAGGCGAGGGCAAGATCGCGCTAGCTACAGCGACGTCAGGCGTCGCGGCTTCCATCATGCCTGGAGGAAGGACAGCCCACTCGAGGTTCAAGATCCCACTCAACATTGAAGATAGGGGGTCGTGCAGCTTCACGAAGCAAAGTGGGACGGCCAAGCTCCTGCACATGTCTTCACTCATCCTATGGGACGAGGCCACCATGACGAAGCGGCAAGCGGTTGAGGCACTAGACAATAGCATGCGGGACATCATAGGACGACGGGACCGACCATTCGGGGGAAAGACAGTCGTGTTCGGTGGGGACTTCAGGCAGGTGCTTCCGGTCGTCAGGAAGGGGTCACGGGGTCAGATAATCAATGCGACCCTACGGAGTTCGTACCTTTGGAACGGCATGCGCCAGCTAAGGCTCGTCACCAACATGAGGGCGCATAACGACCCGTGGTACGCAGATTACTTGCTACGGGTAGGTAACGGGACCGAGGAAACTGACGAGGAAGGCAACATAAGGCTCCCCGAAGATATTTGTGTGCCGCCAACAGGAGACGGCGCTGACCTAGAGAAGCTAATCGACCATGTATTTCCTGCTCTGGACGACAACATGGCTGATCCAAATTACATGACATCTCGAGCGATCCTCTCCACCAAGAACGACAACATTGATAAGATAAATACGCGCATGATAGAGTGCTTCCAGGGCGAAGAGAAGATCTACCACAGTTTTGATAGTGCAGAGGATGATCCACACGGCTACTATGCCCCCGAATTCCTTAATAACCTGACTCCCAACGGGCTGCCTCCGCATGCACTCAAACTAAAGATAAATTGCCCTGTTATACTGTTGAGAAACATTGATCCAGCTAATGGGTTGTGTAACGGCACAAGGCTTGTGGTCCGGGGTTTTCAGAGGAACGCCATTGATGCAGAAATCGTGCTAGGACAACATGCTGGTAGGAGGGTGTTCCTTCCTCGGATACCTCTCTGCCCATCCGATGCCGATATATTCCCTTTCAAGTTCAAGAGGAAGCAGTTCCCTATTAGGCTCAGCTTTGCCATGACAATCAACAAGGCGCAAGGGCAGACCATCCCAATTGTGGGGGTGTACCTACCGGACCCGGTTTTCTCTCACGGTCAGCTCTACGTCGCATTGTCTAGAGCCACAGCGAAGAGGAACATTAAGATTCTCGCCATCAAGGACAATGGCAAGGGTAAGGGCAAGGGTAAGGAAGAAAGCAAGAATTCAAAGAAGCGAAAAAGATCTGAGCCCTTATTAACGACCATGAAGAACATAGTGTACAAGGAAGTCCTTAGCACATGAAGTCACCGGATCAAATTATAGCAAGTCAAGGTAAAGTATGTTCATTTCTGCATTACAACCACATAACTATTGTAGATTTTAATGCACACTAACCTGAGTTTGTTGCTGTGTAGTACTCAGGCATAGTCAGTCTTCAGAAACCATGAGTATTCCTTTCGCGACATCTGCCCGTCCTGTACCTGTTTAAGCTGGAAATAACAAGAGACAGCGTGAAATTTCAAACAGATGCAGGAGGAAGATGTTTGGATAGTGACTTGCTAAAGAAGAACAAAAATAATAAGGTGTCGTATTTCTTTCTAATGCATATGTTCTTTAATATGGTCAAAACCTGTGGCATCTAATCTCATATATAGCAATATAAAAACTGACTTAAATTTCAATTGCATAGAATCTCTTGTTAGAAATACATGGACAAGGAACTATGTATCTGATAATTAATGAAGAACCCAAGCTGAGTGAAGCCATCAGTGATCTCCTCATATCTCTACTATCTCAACTATTATGTAGATTTTAATGCACACTAACCTGAGTTTGTTGCTGTGTAGTACTCAGGCATAGTCAGTCTTCAGAAACCATGAGTATTCCTTTCGCGACATCTGCCCGTCCTGTACCTGTTTAAGCTGGAAATAACAAGAGACAGCGTGAAATTTCAAACAGATGCAGGAGGAAGATGTTTGGATAGTGACTTGCTAAAGAAGAACAAAAATACTAAGGTGTCGTATTTCTTTCTAATGCATATGTTCTTTAATATGGTCAAAACCTGTGGCATCTAATCTCATTATAGCAATATAAAAACTGACTTAAATTTCAATTGTTAGAAATACATGGACAAGGAACTATGTATCTGATAATTAATGAAGAACCCAAGCTAAGTGAAGCCATCAGTGATCTCCTCATATCTCTACTATCTCAACTATTAAAGGATGAGTTTTTCTAGGCGACAGATACTTCGATATGAAGAAAAGGAACATAATCTGTTGATCTGCTTTTTTCTGTACCTCTCTGATAAGATTTAGCACGCAGCTGTCCTTAATTTCTAACACGTTCTTAAACATCAATTTCAGGCCTCAAAATTCAATGAAGAAGGTGATTCCAAAGTACCATGTACAGGATTAGAAACATCAACCTTAAGCTATTTGCCAAAAGATGCAGACCAAGCTTTGCATTCGATTTTTACAAATGGTACATTAGTATGACTGTCACCATTGTAGAGTACTGACTTTTATGTCAGGTTACCTTGCATAAATCTGTATGATTCTGACATTGTGTTTGGCTTTGTTGAAATGCATTGTGGGTCTGTACAATTCGAAATTTGGTCAGGATTGGCAGATCGAATCTCTAGGAAGAGGAAGCTAGCCTCCTTGACCACAGTTCTTTGCCTGTTCTACTAAAACCAAGTTTTACTAATTCTGTCCCTAAAAAAACTATAATTTTGGGTACGCTAACAAATTTCATGTGGTTAGCCCTTTAAACGAGTTTATGGGAAACAGAATTGGCAGAAAGTCCGTATCCAATCCAAACAACCCCAAGAAAGGTTTAATCCTCATCTCACTAAATAAACAACCTTATCCTAACCGTATACCGATACTACACATCTAGCTAGCCTTATATATAGGAGAGATTCAATCAACCTCCAGTTTTTTGCTTCACCGGCGGTGCCAATCCAACAGACCTACCAATGCAGAACGCGGAGGGAGAGAGGGGAGTCGACCGTGACAAGGTAAGATTCGTGAGCACCTTCATCCTGATGCACAGGGAGGGGAGCAGAGCTCGGTGGCGAAGAGAAGCCGTCGACGTCGTGGTGCACCACGGAATCCACTCCTGCTCGTACTCCGCCCATCCGGGCGAGCACGGCTTGTTGCAGGGTCTCCTCGGGCTGCACGGCGCGCGCCGGTCGCCGGGCGTTGCCAGCAGAAGATTCCGACCGGCGTGTCGGGGCAGGGGGCGCTGCGCGGTGGATGCCGCCGCCCAGCCTGCGCGCGCGTCCGCGAGAGCCCTGCCCGGCGGATCTCGCCGGACACCAGGGAGTGATGGGAGTGGGTGTGGGATGCTCGCGAGGGCGCAGCCAGGCCGTAAGAATGGTTCGGAGGCGGGGGGATGGGAGGTTGGGCCAGGGATTGGTTCCTCGCCTCGCACCGTCGCGCCCCGTGCGGATGCGCCCCATGACGCGCCGGCGGCCACAGGGGAGCTGGGTAGGTGGTAGCTGAAGGGAAAAGGGCTAAGCGGTGAGGAGAGAGTGAGACTGAGAGTCACAGCTGCACTTCCTTGGTTCCTAAATACGAAGTATTTTTTTTTTAGATTTTAATAAAAGACTACATACAGATGTATAAGACATACTTTAGAGTGTAGAATCACTCATTTCGCTTCGTCTGTAGTCGATGTTTGAACCGAGGTATTTAAGAACGGAAGGAGTAGAACCAAGGTATTTAGACAGTCTGTCACTGCTATCAAATTTCTTAGATGTTTGTCTTTTTAATCTTTTATTTTGCATGTTACATATGAATTATTATACTATTCCTGAAAAAATATGGCAGAACTATATTTAATTCATATATTTCTATATATATTTCACTTTGCAGAATGTGCCACTGCCAGATATGAATATTGTTAACCATGAAAAAGAACCTATCAACAAGATCGATGTGCAGATAGAAATAATAGCAAATTCGCGTCATAACAAACCAAGAAGATCAAATACAAATATTACACCACAAGGTATTTACTTTCACAGTGATTATCAACCTTATCATTTCATTGGCCTTTTTTATATGTAACTAATTTGGCTTCATGTTGTCCCATGACAGATTATATTTGCACAGCGGACGATATTTCCATTATTAAATCAATCATGTCCTTACATGAAAAAACGAAGTTGGTGCACATCAATGATGCATTATTAACAAACGCTGAGATGAGATGCCTTACGCATGATGATGTGTTTTTGCATGATGATGTAAGTCAAACCACACAAACTCTCATAATTAAACATCAGTGTCTCAAAATTTAAATGTATTATATCTTTGAAATTATAGGTAATAAATGCATACATATACTGCATAAGTGCCCAGGAGCATCTGCAAAATAGAGCGGATGGAAAGGTACACATAGCAAGCACATCTTTTTACCTGAAAGTGGTTACGTGTTATATAATATTTATTACTTCAGGTATTCCTTCCAATTAACATCAGAAAATGCCACTGGTATCTATCAGTAATCAATGTGAAGAAACGAGAGATACAGGTACTGGACTCGCTTGGAGTTGGAATGGGCCGCAGTGACCTCACTATGACGGTAAATGTCTGCTTATTGTGTTTTCCTCTATACATTACATTCTCTTTGCTCTAATATGTAGTGACAATTTTTCCATTTAATAGTTACAAGGACTTGACAAGCATCTAAAAATCGCATGTGATATGCCGGAGTTTAAGAGAGGTGATAGGTAGCAGGACCTCGATATTATGAATTGGACAGTCGTAGACAAGTTCCAAGAGCCAATCCAAACAGATAGGTATGATGAACACATCTCATAATCTGAACTGAATTATAGAGAAATTTATGATAGAATAGTAAGTCTTGTGAAAACATTATTGATGCAAAAAATATGGTCTTATTTGTTAGCCAAAACATTGAGGTAATAGATATACATTGGACAATAAATGGAGACATGTACAATCAACATTATTACTTGTTTAAATACTTTATTTATATTGAGATGAAAGCCTAAAGAAATATTTTGATATTGTAGCGCGTCATGTGGATTGTTTATGTTAAATTGTATGGAGTATTGGACTGGAGATATTTTGTCTGATAATTTCACTCAGGTATCTCTTTTTTCTTAATAGCAGATTTCATCTCAATGGTGCTTTTTAACAAATTATTTTTAATTACTATATGTAGGAGGACATGAAAGAATTTCGACGAAAATTAGCTGTCATATTGTTGGAGACAGAACTTAATAAGTTAAAAGGAAGTCCAATATATTATCGGACTGACAATGAAGAAAATGTATCTGACAATGAAGAAAATGTATTTGATTCTGATGTTGAGTTTCTGAAGGACCGAAAGCGTAAGCGGCAAGATTCACATGATGGAGCCGAAGACAAAAGCCCCCTTCGGAACCCCATCATGGCCGCGGACCCGCAAGATTTAGTTGATGAACTATGCAACCACATCATGTCAATTAATGATGCTACTTCCTTGGAGTAAGGAGCATGTCTAAGAAGTATAAAGTTTCAATATACACTATTACAATGTTACAATTATTAACTGTTATCTACATGAAGGAGTGGGTGCGAAGTTCTAAACCCCATC
Organism: Triticum aestivum; assembly: GCF_018294505.1. Lineage (NCBI taxonomy): Eukaryota > Viridiplantae > Streptophyta > Magnoliopsida > Poales > Poaceae > Triticum > Triticum aestivum. Next base: position 258,818,029 of record NC_057796.1, on the reverse strand, counting down.
CGATAGGATTAAGTCTTAGAAGGATCCAAGGTATACTCCGCAGGGACCAGCCGTTGGACATTGATTGTTTCAACATGGCTATACGCATACTTGCAAGTGACGAGGCCTTACTGACAAGAGATCCTCCCGTGCGCTTTATGGATCTACAATTTTATGTAAGTTACCGCACATCACAAATTATTATTATCATTGTCACCATCATGTTCCTTAACCATTTTTACCCAGACGGCCGTGATTGAAGCTGCCCTCGCTTCCGCACGAGATTTAGATTCGCGGGTACAGCCAGATATTCAGGCGCTAGCATCATTGCTTCGTAGCTCGACTGAGATAGACCACACCATCTCATCATGCAATTGGGTAAGTTTGGTCTATTTTATATGGTAGTCGTGATTAACATTTGTTCTAAATGAGTGTTACTTGTAGATATTGCTTCCTCATGCATTCCTCGGCCACTTCATCTTGTTCGCAATCGACAAACATGCCCGTCAAGTATCTATTTTGGACCCACTTATTCCGTCCTTATCTTCAGAGAGATATGCATTAAAATTTCAGAGGGTTGCATTCTACCTGAATGATGCACTCGAATTAGCACAACCGGGTTGGAAGTCTGATACATTTTTCTGGCCACGTAAATCACCAATTGATGTTCCGACGAGCGTAGACCGGTAAGTTACTCTGAAAATCAATATGCACATTTTATATTTATTGTCATAACCTCCCAAGATAATGATAGGTGTATTCATCTACAGGGATGAATCTGGTTATTTTGTTTTCAATTTTATGCTCTCATGGCATGGTAACAAATTTGTTCGTCCAATTTGCACGGTGCGTATTCTATATTACACGTTCATAAAAAGTTTGAAGCGAAATTGCATGCTAACATCATACATTGCACATGCAGGATGGTTATCAGTTAAGAAAGAATTTGTTGATACACTTGCTCGAGTATCATGCGAATGAAGCTGAAGACAATACCCCGTATGATGTACGAGAAATTCTCAAGTGCCTGAAGTAGGAAGTTAATAAGAGATAATAAACTGGACTTGATCTCTACGCATCGGTAGTCAGACTATAGTTTCATTTTATCAGAATTTATTTGTTCATCTCCATGGATTTGTTTTCCGTATTTGCCATATGTTGTGGCTATTTATTTATAAGCTTTTGCGATGCAATATGTATTGGAGGGGGAAAAAGTTGAGCTTCATCTGAAGACAGATGCACTCATTATCTTATTTTCAATTTTATGCTCTCTGGGATGGTAACAAATATATGCAAAGGCATGTAAATTTCTTTCCCTCTGTTATAAAATCTCGGTCGGTATCTACCGACACAATATTTACTCTTCGAAAAAAAGTCTTGGGCAATATGCACTTAGCCTACGAATCGCCCCCAAAATGCAAAGAAAAAACGAAACAGCTTCACGCACGATACTTGTGCCCGACCTGTGCACGACAAGCAAATCCAGTGACTACTGCTGTTCTCAGTCGTGTAAGCATGTGCGGCTGGATTCCATCGTCGTTTAGCTATCGTGTAATTTTTGTCGTGTGTATAGCACCTCTCAGGAAAAAAAGACTCGGCCTGCGAACCGATTAAAAAAAGTGGAACTGTTTCCTCCCCCGGACGAGAGACCAACAAGCCCGTCCGCCGTCGCATGGCGATACGCGTCCCGGTCCGCCGCTCCAAGCCGATCTGCTTCCCCGTCCGCCGCCGCAGGCCGATCTGCTTCCCCTCCGCCGCGGCACCTCTTTCCCCGCCCACCCCCTTTACCCCCCCTCCCCGATTTCCTCCATGGCAACTAACGGTCAGCTCGAAACTGGCAACCGCCGGTCAGCGTTGCTATGTGATCGTGGAGCTCGTCGATGGTGGAGCTATGGCAGTTATCTCCCCACCCCGCATGATAAAAAGGTGCAAACCTCCCTTGTCTTCAGTTCTCCCTCATTCTCTCTTCCTTTTTACTCATCGGGCCACCGCTGCCGTCTTCACCTCGCGCCGGCATCAGCAGCGGCAGTGGAGCGGACGACGGCTTCGTGCCTGCCCTCGGTGCGTGGTGAAGGGGCGGTGGCGGTCGACGTGATTCGGCTGGGTGCGCGCGACACCGCGTGTGGCGCTGCTCCGACTCGCGGTGCGTGGACCAGGCCAGACTCGCCGCATTCCGGTCACGACGCGCATCCAGCTCTACTGCAACTGCCGCTTTTTATCATCCACGGTCACCTGCGACATTCCACATACAGGCCAGGTCTAAACAGAGAAGTTACCTGCCACACAACAAGGTAACATACATTCCCGCCAATCAGTTTCTTTGGATGTAATGGAAACAAATAATGCATGAGAGAGATATGGAGCTCAGCTCTTTCCTTTAGCAATCTATGCTTCTCCAAGTAAATCCTTGCATCTTAGAGGCTTGAACCAACGTTGCTTCATTTCTTGATAGCAGTTTTCTTTTAAATATTATACTACCTGAATGCCCGTGGTTCAGTTGTTATATTCATACTATGCATACATAAATTCAGCCATTAAAAAAATTAATCTGAGAGCCAGCATGTGCATACCTTAACAATTATTCATTGATTCTTCCCGCTAAGCTTTATTAGCTGCAAGTGAAATGGTGGGAGAGCACTCGTCGCCATGGCCGAATCTAGCGACAAAAGAACAATTTTCACTTCTCAAAGAGCAATTTTCACTTCTCAAAGATGTTCTTTTACTTTGGCAGCTGCAGGCCACATATATATTAGTAGTCCTGTTGTACAACTTTGATGAATTTTCCTTTTCCAAGTTATTGTTGGTCCAGTTATTGGCCTCTCTAAAAACATTTGTTTTCACATGTCCTTTGCTCCCAGGAAATCTGGTTCAAGCTCTACTGTTGTTTTATAGGAGGAAGTTGGAGGCGGCATTCGAAAATCCAGCAAGTTCTTCTTCTGGGTATGAAAAAAAAATGACTATAGATTTCGTGGTCTGCCATTGCTTTTCTATTTCTTTGTGTTCTTATTGTATCGGATGGCATGATTGACATCTATTTCAAAAAGTCCATATACTTCAGCAATTGACAGATTTTGCTATCATACAAGTCAATAACAATAGGCATCGATTGCAAACTTTAGAGGTACTATGCATGTGTGTTAGAATTTTATTGATTTGTATCTATCCTTATTGCCACTCTATTGCTTCCAAATTTAAATGTGACATATTTTGTTAAACTGTATTAGATGGCGCCAATTAATCTTAGACGTCAGCGAACATTTGCAAACTTCACAAAAAACCCAGTTGAGCCTAGGTAAGTTTAACATGCTTTCTCATATTTGAAAGAAAAGGAAAACCCTGTTAGCTAATTTAAGCTATTTGTTATAGATTCATAGACTTCGACGACATCGAATATTCTGATACATTCAGAACTTGTAGCATCTGCGTGAGGGTAGATGTCAAATTCCCGGTTAATCCGAGTGGTGATAAGCTTCACTTCATTCTTATGGACAAAACTGTAAGTCTCAAGCATGTTAGATTGCTAAAATAGACATTTGTTTTATCATCATCTAACATTTCCTAAAACAATTCTAAGGGTGCCAAAATCGAGGCTATAGTTGCCGGAAAAGATTTAGTGAATAGATTCAATATTACATTGCACATGGGTCGTAAGTACATCATTCATGGTGTTACTATGCGGCCTAACTTTGAAGAACTGGAGTGTAGATACATTCAACACACATATGAGTGTTCCTTCAACGCAAGGACATTTGTTGAGTCTCTCTCACTTCAATTTCCAACATATCCCAAGCATTTGATGCCGTTCCAAGAAGTTCAGAGGTGTCCAAGAAACACTTTCGTAGGTATGCATTCAAGCATATAATACTTACTAACATAGAGATAATCTTGGTATATAATTTTGACTAATGATAATTGACCCAGACATAATTGGCATAGTCGTTCATTATGATGGACATGAACGCATTGGGGGATACCCAGGTGCTGAAATACATAGAGAGGTCACCTTCATGGATATGTGGTATGTGTAGTTGGTACATAATAGTTCCAACTCTTTTATACCGAATAATCGAAATTAGTTCAAAAAGTCCTTGACATGGTTACCATTTTAAAAAATTCCACATTGTAGGGGCAAACTTATAGTTTTTGGGATTTGGGGTGGCAACTTGATTCAGAACTCATATAGGTGGTCAACAACTGAAGGCAATAAATCTATTGTCCTTGCCACTATGCTTCGTAAGGATTGCAAATACGGTAATTGAAGCATCTATACCAATACATGTATTGCATATTCTAAGGAAGTGTATTGTTATGTCAACCTAAATATTTTTTTTATCTTGGCAATAGGAAATCTGGAAACTTCAAATTACACCACCCTTGCATTCAACCCGGATCATACTGCAGCACGCGCACTTGATGGTGAGTAGTTATGACTTAATATCAACTAAAAATCAATTACTTACGATTGTTATTAACATATGTAGACAAATTTTAAATATTATTAAATGCAACATTTATAATATATATTTTTGCAGATATTCGCCAGAAAATAATAGGTGGGTTGATTGATATGAAGTTTGTTCAGCAATTTATTGAGTGGAGGTGGGCTTTCCTAGCAAGCGAGTTGTCTACAAAGGATCCCCGACACAGGATGTATACAAAGAAAGCTCGGCGCATGTAGTAGAGATAGTAGACATTGGTTATGCCTATTATGCATGATTGTGTGTTTCAATTTGTAAGTGTAGTTATCACGTACTTGGTTTGTATGTACTATGTAGGTGACTGTTTCGTCATATTTGTTTGTGTCTATGGTGTTTTAAGGGATGTGCTAATTTCACGGATGATTTAGTTATTATCTACATTTAAATACAAGTTTGTCCATGTTCATAGATTTTGAATTACCTATGACATTGTTTTTTTGTCAAAATATATTCTATAAAAAGCACTCATTTAAAATATCCAAGTCCATGCTATCACTTTGTCGAGTAATCTTTTCACATCATATACTTCATATTTTGTGTGTCCGTGGCAACGCACGGGCATTCAACTAGTAGAAAGATAAAAGGGACAAAAGTACTCCTTCCGTCTCATGATATAAGACTTTTTTTCAAGCTATGTAAAAAGCACACAAGTTTTGTAGTAAAAAGCGTCTTATATTATGGAACAAATGGAGTATATAATAACTAAAAGATACATCTCGCGTTGCCACGGGCTTTTGGCTTTGTAGAAAGCACACAATAACATACAACATGATTTTTTTTTGAACAAAATGAAATAAATGAGTGCACTATAAACTATAAAGAGAATAAAATATAGAGAAAATATCAAGTCTAGGATCATTAAGAACTCAAGATGCATGTTGAATTATCTTCAACTTACCTCGGATACAATACAAAACATGTTCCTGGATTCTCATTTCCGCAAGTATAAATAAGTCAACAGCAAGAGCATGCATGCAATCCAGCAAAACGCCCATCACATGCTATATCAGAACTAAAGTTTGATTCAGTAGCTCTGTTCAACCCGCCTTAGCTTACCAGTTGTTCGGATGAGTAGCCAATCAATGGGGAAAACAAAATCTACTCTTTTTAAAGATGGCTTTTGTGTTTGGTGTATTTGAGATTGAATCCTATATCTATATGATGCCCACGTGCGTCATATAGTCGATTTTTCGCTGAAGACTCCTCCTGACGGGCCAGTCCACATAACGAGTGTTTCTATCTTTTTTTCTGTTTTTTTCTTTATATTTTCAGGTTTTGGTTTTTCTTCTGTTTTTTGGGATTTAATTTTCTTTATAGTTTTTGCACTATATGGTGAACTTTGTTTTCCAGTATACCATGAACATTTTCGCAAATACACACTGAACTTTTTCTTGTACACAGTGGAAATTTTTCAAATACACACTAATTTTCTTTTAACATATGATGAACTTTTTTTGCTGTATATATTGAACATTTTTTAAATGATGAACATTTTAAAGTATACGATGAATTTTTTTAATATACACTGAACATTTTTTATATATTTTATGAACTTTTTTATCATATGATGAACGTTTTTTAGTTGCACTGAGCATTTTTTGAAAACATTTTTTTGCGCTTTTAAAATGTTTTAAATTTACAAAAGGTGTTCAGAATTTAAAAAAATGCTCGTATTTTTTTAAAATGTTCACATTTTTCAAACATTGTTTAGAAATTTCAAAAATTATTCGTGTTTTTGAGACATATTCATATTTTAAGAAAAAATGTTCAAAAAACACGGTCTGCTATAGTGTCCATTCTCTACCGTGCGTCGGCGATGGATGAGTTCCGCCTCGTGCCATCGCCTGATCGTCGTGTGACCTCGCGCCTTCGCCTCGCCTTATCACTTGCATGTGCAGCAGCAGCCTGGAACAGGAGCTAGAAGAGCGGATGAGTGCTGCTTACAGTCGATCAAAAATTGTTGTTTGTTAATTTGTTGTTTCTACATCTCAAAGGTAACCTTTCTCGTAGTCCTTAGTTCCTAATTTGTTGTTTGTTAATTGAAGTTGACGCCGAGAGTTGTTTTTGATAATCCAATCATTGGATGGGATTAGTGTCCTGAAAATTGCACTCTTAGTGCTTAATTTTGAGACGACGCAAAAATCAAATTCATATGTTTATGGATTGCATTCCCATTGAATCCAATTTGCTCAGTTTGGATTAATGGTTGCTGAGGTATCACCAAAACAGTTTCAGTACCTTTTTTTGTGTGCAAATTTCAGTAGATTTCTTTTTGCAAGAACTAGTCTTTTTTCGGCATAACCAGTTTTTTATTACAACATGGAACAGGTATATAACTTGCTGTCGAACATCCTGATTTGCTTGTTTTCTTGATTTGGTAATAATGTGGATCAAGATTAATAGCCTAGAAATATGTATATGCGTGCATTGGAGATGCTTCTAAATTTATGTAAATATACATAGATTTTTTGGATGCTCGAGAGCCGAGGCAAAATTTATATTTTTTATGTTTAATGGGTCCCCAAAATGTCAGGACCGGCCCTGCACCGAGGCCCTCGGGGAGGCGTTTGCTGTGAATGCAAATACAACGAAGGGTGGCGTCACAAAAAAGAATCCGATCTTTCGAATAGAAGTCAAATCATCCTAAATTCTGAACAAATCAAAACAGTGATTTTGCTCTCTAGCGGCGCTGCAATGCACGCACCTTCTGTGATGCTATCGTCGCAGCGCAGCTTTTCGTTCCAATATGTCCGTGCTCTGCCATGAGGCCATGATCGATGGGCGCACGGCCGGGTCACGTCGTTCCGTTCCTTTGGATTTGGAGACGAATGCGACGCTGCGGAAGCACAAACGCACCATGTCCAGACGCGTCACGGATCATGCGCCAAACTGAACCGAATCAGACTCCTGCTCCCACGACACGGCCACGGTTGTTGGCGGCAGTGGCGGATCTAGAATCTTACCAACGTGGGGACAAGCATAAAAAAGATGATTGAACGGCACAAAAATTGAGCATAATGTATATAAATATGCACTAGTAAAAGTAAAATTGCAATCTTTTTGTGGGGGCCATGCTCCCACCCCCACCATCCCACCCCTAGATCCGCCGCTGGTTGGCGGGGGATGTGTTCGATTGGTGTAGCGATGTCGTTGAGATGGCAAAGCATCAACGTCGGAAACTTATCCCGGAAGATATAATATTCTGTTGAGCTGAACTACGCCATCAACAAGATGGATGCTATTAGAATGTTAGTTAAACTGTGTGAGTGGTTACTTAGAACGAGAATCAGAAATTCAGAATCAGATCAAACGAACACGTATACAGTGATACACGTCTAAAAATTGAGTTTGTAAGAGTGATGTCCCATCAAAGAAGAAGGAAAAATGGTTAAATAACCATTGCCGATTATAAGATGATGATGCGATTTGGAGGCGTCGACGCTACCATATGGTGCATGCTCTGGAATAGTGATTGATGCTGGCGTATACACTCGTACTGCGACGATGGTGCGAGACGTGCTCGTACGTTGAGAAGTTGTTGAACTGTCCATCGCCCTCACCGCCTAAACCCAACGTAAGTAGAGGTAGAAGCAGACACGATCGAGCATCAAGATTCAAGAGCCGCGAGAGTATACATAAACTACGAACTGGTTCCTTTTGTCTTCTGCGGAAAGTGACTCCAGTAGCTGGAATCTTGCTGAAACTTCCCGGCAAATCGTGATAGTTTATTGGGAATCTTAATCTTATCTGCTGACCTTGCAGGGTCGGGGTACTGCTCTTCTGAGCGGGTAGGAGTAGGTTCGTTGCCGTTGTATCACGGCCGGAAGACGAGACTTGGTTGGAGAAACGGAAACTACGGTCTGATCTCGAGTGAGACGGAATGCCAGCAGAGTGCTTCTGTGCTGTCTTTTTTTTTAACACGCTTCTGTGCTGTCTAATCACGAGCGAAACTGAAAGGTTCCTTCAGTTTTCCTTTTCTTTTTTATCTACTTTTCGCCGTTTTATTTTTTCTTCATGAATATTTCTCAAATTTGTAAATTATTTTTTTCTAAATTCGGGAACATAATATAAATTCTTGAATACATTTGCAAATTCATAATGTTTTATTCAAAATCACGAACTTTTTAAAAATAGAATGTTTATATTCATGGACACAATTCTTCAATATATTTCAAAAATTCCTATTTATGAACATTTATCAAGTTACACACATTTTTTTAAAGAAATTGTGAACAATTATAGAACTCATGAACATGTTTTACAATTCATGAATATTTTTCATATTTGTGAAGAAATTTTAAATGTGTGAACATTGTTTAAATTCATGATTTTTTTTAATTGTGAACATTTTCAAAAATTCACAAACAAACAAAATCTTGAATATGTTTTTTGGAAAGTGTTTTACTAGAATGTCGGTTTCGATACTATCACGTGAGACCCACGGTTCAAGAGAAAAAAAAGTTAAACTCTCCTAGGCCTCTATTGCTAGGAAGCTTAGTGTAAGGATAAGGCACATGACCCCGCATAATAATTCACCATGCAATGTTTTTATCAAAATTTTCAAATGTTGACTCATCGTGACATATCTGGCACAAGGAAAGGGAGAACAACGAGTATATTGACATTTTAATTCTAGTGGAAATGTGGAATACACTACAGTGTGCACGACGGAAGGACTTTCTTTTAGGGGATCGACAGAAGGACATGATTTTCGCTCAAAACAAAAGACAGAAGGACACTTTTTTAGGCAAACTCGCAAAGCTTTTTTGATCTATCATGATGTTTTCAGGTACAAAATTGAGATCTCCCGAGTGGCCCCACCAAGCATGGGGGCCTGGAAGGAAATATGCCCTAGAGGCAATAATAAAGTTGTTATTTATATTTCCTTATATCATGATAAATGTTTATTATTCATGCTAGAATTGTATTAACCGGAAACTTAGTACATGTGTGAATACATAGACAAACAGAGCGTCACTAGTATGCCTCTACTTGACGAGCTCGTTGAATCAAAGATGGTTAAGTTTCCTAACCATAGACATGGGTTATTATTTGAATAACGGGATCACATCATTAGAAAATGATGTGATTGACTTGACCCATTCCGTTAGCTTAGCACTTGATCGTTTAGTATGTTGCTATTGCTTTCTTCATGACTTATACATGTTCCTATGACTATGAGATTATGCAACTCCCGAATACCAGAGGAACACTTAGTGTGCTACCAAACGTCACAACGTAACTGGGTGATTATAAAGGTGCTCTACAGGTGTCTCCGATGGTACTTGTTGAGTTGGCATAGATCGAGATTAGGATTTATCACTCCGATTGTCGGAGAGGTATCTCTGGGCCCTCTCGGTAATGCACATCACTATAAAGCCTTGCAAGCAATGTGAATAATGAGTTAGTTGCGGGATGATGCATTACGGAACGAGTAAAGAGACTTGCCGGTAACGAGATTGAACTAGGTATTGAGATACCGACGAGCGAATCTCGGGCAAGTAACATACCGATGACAAAGGGAACAACGTATGTTGTTATGCGGTTTGACCAATAAAGATCTTCGTAGAATATGTGGGAGCCAATATGAACATCCACGTTCCGCTATTGTTTATTGACCGGAGACGTGTCTCGGTCATGTCTACATAGTTCTCGAACCCGTAGGGTCCGCACGCTTAACGTTCGGTGACGATCGGTATTACGAGTTTATGTGTTTTGATGTACCGAAGATAGTTCGGAGTCCCGGATGAGATCACGGACATGACGAGGAGTCTCGAAATGGTCGAGAAATAAATATTGATATATTGGATGACTATATTCGGACACCGGATGAGTTCCGGGGGTCACCGGATAATTATCGGAGTGCCAGGGGGTTATCGGAACCCCCGGGGGGACTAATGGGCCAACATGGGCCATGTGTGAGAGAGAGGAGGGGGCCATAGGGCTGGTCGTGCCCCCCCCTTGAGGAGTCCGAATTGGACAAGGAGGGGGGGCGCCCCCTCTTTCCCTCCCTCTCTCCCTCTCCTTCCTACCCCCTTCCTCCTCCTAGTTGGACTAGGAAAGGGCCGTGTGCGGTGCCCCCCTTCTACCATAATCTACCTCGGTCATATTGTTGCAGTGCTTAGGCGAAGCCCTGCGCCGGTAGCTTCATCATCACCGTCATCACGCCGTCGTGCTGACGAAGCTCTCCCTCGACACTCAGCTGGATCAAGAGTTCGTGGGACGTCACCGAGCCGAACGTGTGCAGATCGCGGAGGTGCCATACTTTCGGTACTAGGATCGGTCGGATCATGAAGACGTACGACTACATCAACCGCGTTGTCATAACGCTTCTGCTTACGGTCTACGCGGGTACGTGGACAACACTCTCCCCCCTCGTTGCTATGCATCACCATGATCTTGCGTGTGCGTAGGATTTTTTTGAAATTACTGCGTTCCCCAACAGTGGCATCCGAGCCAGGTCTATGCGTAGATGTTATATGCACGAGTAGAACACAAGTGAGTTATGGGCGATAATAGTCATACTGCTTACCAGCATGTCATACTTTGATTCGGCGGCATTGTTGGATGAAGCGGCCCAGACCGACATTACGCGTACGCTTACGCGAGACTGGTTCTACCGACGTGCTTCCCACACAGGTGGCTGGCGGGTGTCAGTTTCTCCAACTTTAGTTGAATCGAGTGTGGCTACGCCTGGTCCTTGTTGAAGGTTAAAACAACACATACTTGACGAAAAATCATTGTGGTTTTGATGCGTAGGTAAGAACGGTTCTTGCTCAGCCCGTAGCAGCCACATAAAACTTGCAACAACAAAGTAGAGGACGTCTAACTTGTTTTTGCGGGGTATGTTGTGATATGAAATGGTCAAAACATGATGCTAAATTTTATTGTATGAGATGATCATATTTTGTAACGGAGTTATCGGCAACTGGCAGGAGCCATATGGTTGTCGCTTTATTGTATGAAATGCAATCGCCATGTAATTGCTTTACTTTATTACTAAGCGGTAGCGATAGTCGTAGAAGCAATAGTTGGCGAGACGACAACGATGCTTCGATGGAGATCAAGGTGTCAAGCCGGTGATGATGGTGATCATGACGGTGCTTTGGAGATGGAGATCAAAAAAAGGCACAAGATGATGATGGCCATATCATATCACTTATATTGATTGCATGTGATGTTTATCCTTTATGCATCTTATTTTGCTTAGTTCGACGGTAGCATTATAAGATGATCTATCACTAAATTTCAAGGTACAAGTGTTCTCCCTGAGTATGCACCGCTGCGAAAGTTTGTCGTGCCGAGACACCACGTGATGATCGGGTGTGATAAGCTCTACGTTCACATACAACGGGTGCAAGACAGTTTTGCACACGCAAAATACTCGGGTTAAACTTGACGAGCCTAGCATATGCAGATATGGCCTCGGAACACTGAGACCGAAAGGTCGAGCGTGAATCATATAGTAGATATGATCAACATAGTAATGTTCACTATTGAAAACTACTCCATCTTGATACGTCTCCAACGTATCTATAATTTTTGATTGTTCCATGCTATTATATTATCCATCTAGGATGTTTTATATGCATTTATATGCTATTTTATATGATTTTTGGAACTAACCTATTAACCTAGAGCCCATTGCCAGTTTCTTTTTTTCCTTGTTTTTGAGTATCGCAGAAAAGGAATACCAAACGGAGTCCAATTGACGTGCCAATTTTTGATGATTTTTTATGGACCAAAAGAAGCCCCCGGAGTAAAAGAGTTAGGCCAGAAGAGTCTCGGGCCGTCCACGAGGGTGGGGGGCGCGCCCTACCCCCCTGGGCGCGACCCCTATCTCGTGAACGACTCGGAGACCCCCCGTGACGTGAGACCTATGCCAAAAATTCCTATAAATACAGAAACCTCCAGAAAATAACCTAGATCGGGAGTTTCGCCCCCACAAGCCTCTGTAGCCACCAAAAACCAATCGGGACCCTGTTCCGGCATCCTGCCGGAGGGGGGATCCCTCACCGGTGGCCATCTTCATCATCCCGGTGCTCTCCATGACGAGGAGGGAGTAGTTCACCCTCGGGGCTGAGGGTATGTACTAGTAGCTATGTGTTTGATCTCTCTCTCTCTCTCATGTTCTTGATTCGGCACAATCTTGATGCATCGCGAGATTTGCTATTATAGTTGGATCTTATGATGTTTCTCCCCCTCTACTCTCTTGTAATGGATTGAGAGTTCCCTTTGAAGTTATCTTATCGGATTGAGTCTTTAAGGATTTGAGAACACTTGATGTATGTCTTGCATGTGCTTATCTGTGGTGACAATGGGATATTCACATGATCTACTTGATGTATGTTTTGGTGATCAACTTGTTGGTTCAGTGACCTTGTGAACTTATGCATAGGGGTTGGCACACGTTTTCGTCTTGACTCTCCGGTAGAAACTTTGGGGCACTCTTTGAAGTTCTTTGTGTTGGTTGAATAGATGAATATGAGATTGTGTGATGCATATCGTATAACCATCCTCGCGGATACTTGAGGTGACATTGGAGTATCTAGGTGACATTAGGGTTTTGGTTGATTTGTGTCTTAAGGTGTTATTCTAGGATGAACTCTATGATAGATCAAACGGAAAGAATAGCTTCGTGTTATTTTACTACAGACTCTTGAATAGATCGATCAGAAAGAATAACTTTGAGGTGGTTTCGTACCCTACAATAATCTCTTCGTTTGTTCTCCGCTATTAGTGACTTTGGAGTGACTCTTTGTTGCATGTTGAGGGATAGTTATATGATCCAATTATGTTATTATTGTTGAGAGAACTTGCACTAGTGAAAGTATGAACCCTAGGCCTTGTTTCCTAGCATTGCAATACCGTTTATGCTCACTTTTATAGCTTGCTACCTTGCTGTTTTTATATTTTCAGATTACAAAAACCTATATCTACCATCCATATTGCACTTGTATCACTATCTCTTCGCCGAACTAGTGCACTTATACAATTTACCATTGTATTGGGTGTGTTGGGGACACAAGAGACTCTTTGTTATTTGGTTGCAGGGTTGTTTGAGAGAGACCATCTTCATCCTACGCCTCCCACGGATTGATAAACCTTAGGTCATCCACTTGAGGGAAATTCGCTACTGTCCTACAAACCTCTGCACTTGGAGGCCCAACAACGTCTACAAGAAGAAGGTTGTGTAGTAGACATCAAGCAATTTCTGGCGCCGTTGCCGGGGAGGTTAGCGCTTGAAGGTATATCTTTAGATCTTGCAATCGAATCTTTTAGTTTCTTGTTTTATCACTAGTTTAGTTTATAAAAGAAAACAAAAAAAAAGGAATTGAGGGTACCTCATGTGCTTCATCTTTTTAATATCTTTCGTGAAAATAAGGATTCCGATAATTGTGCTCAAGTGCTAGAAGAAGAATGCATGCATTAGAATGTTTGGCACTAAATATTTGAATGATGAGCATGATTGCAATGTTGTTAGTATGAATTCCTTGAATATCCATGATGCTAATGATATGCAAAGCCACAAGCTTGGGGAAGCTATGTATGATGAAGATGATATTTTTTGTCCCCCAAGTTTTGATGAGCAAATTTATTATGATGATAGCATGCCTCCTATATATGATGATTATTGTGATGAAATTTATGCTATAAAGAGTAATGATATCCATGAAACTTGTCATCATGATTTTAATGCTCAAATTGATTATGTGAATAAAGTATCACATGATAGTTATTTTGTTGAGTTTACTCCCACTACTATTCATGAGAAGAAATTTGCTTATGTGGAGAGTAATAAAAATTCTATGCTTGTAGATCATGAAAATAATACTTGATGTGATGGTTATATTGTTGAATTCATTCATGATGCTACTGAAAATTATTATGAGGGAGGAATATATGCTTGTAGGAATTGCAATAATATCAAGTTTCCTCTCTATGTGCTTAAAATCTTGAAGTTATTCTTGTTTTGCTTTTCTATGCTAGTTGATTCTTGTTCCCATAAGTTGTTTGCTCACAAAATCCCTATGCATACTAAGTGGGTTAGACTTAAATGTGCTAGTCATATTCTTCATGATGCTCTCTTTATGTTTTAATTCTTATCTTTTATGTGGGCATCATTGAAATCATCATGCCTAGCTAGGGGCGTTAAACGTTAGCGCTTGTTGGGAGGCAACCAAATTTTATTTTTATTCTTTGCCTTTTGCTCCTGTTTAGTAATAAATAATTCATCTAGCCTCTGTTTACATGTGGTTTTATTGTTTTAATTAGTGTTTGTGCCAAGTAGAACCTTTGGGAAGACTTGGGTGAAGTCTTTGCGATCTTGCTGTAAAAAACAGAAACTTTTGCGCTCACGAGATTAGCTGCCATTTTTTTACTGCAGAGTGCTTTTAGGTTGATTCTTTCTGCAGATGATTAATAGACAAATTCCTTAGGTTCACCAATTTATTTAAGAATTTTTGGAGTTCCATAAGTATTCGAACAAATCAGATTGCTACAGACTGTTCTGTTTTTGACAGATTCTGTTTTCTATGAGTTGTTTGCTTATTTTGATGAATCTATGAGTAGTATCGGAGGGTATGAAACATATAGAAGTTGGAATACAGTATATATTACACCAATATGAATTTATAATGAGTTCACAACAGTACCAAAAGTGGTGATTTTATTTCCTTATACTAACGGAGCTTACGAGTTTTCTGTTGAGTTTTGTGTTGTGAAGTTTTCAAGTTTTGGGTAAAGATTCGATGGACTATGGAATAAGGAGTGGAAAGAGCCTAAGCTTTGGGATGCCCAAGGCACCACAAGGTAATATTCAAGGAAAACCAAGAGCCTAAGCTTGGGGATGCCCCGGAAGGCATCGCCTCTTTCGTCTTCGTTCATCGGTAACTTTACTTGGAGCTATATTTTTATTCACCACATAATATGTGTTTTGCTTGGAGCGTCATTTTATTTTCTTTTGTTTTGCTTGATGTTTGAATAAAATACCAAGATCTGAAATTCTTAAATGTTAGAGAGTCTTCACATAGTTGCATAATTATTCAACTACTCATTTATCTTCACTTATATCTTTCGGAGTAGTTTGTCATTTGCTCTAGTGCTTCACTTATATCTTTTTAGAGCACGGCGGTGGTTATATTTTGAAGAAATAGATGAACTCTCATGCTTCACTTATATTATTTTGAGAGTATTAAACAGCATGTTAATTTGCTTAGGTTATGAATTTAGTCCTAATATGATAGGCATCCAAGAGGGATATAATAAAAACTTTCATATAAAGTGCATTGAATACTATGAGAAGTTTGATTCTTTATGATTGTTTTGAGATATGAAGATGGTGATATTAGAGTCATGCTAGTGGAGTAGTTGTGAATTTGAGAAATACTTGTGTTAAAGTTTGTGATTCCCGTAGCATGCACGTATGGTGAACCGTTATGTGATGAAGTCGGAGCATGATTTATTTTTTGACTGTCTTCCTTATGAGTGGCGGTCGGGGACGAGCGATGGTCTTTTCCTACCAATCTATCCCCCTAGGAGCATGCGCGTAGTACTTTGTTTCGATAACTAATAGATTTTTGCAATAAGTATGTGAGTTCTTTATGACTAATGTCGAGTCCATGGATTATACGCAGTCTCACCCTTCCACCATTGCTAGCCTCTCTTGTGCCGCGCAACTTTTGCTGGTACCATAAACCCACCATTTACCTTCCTCAAAACAGCCACCATACCTACCTATTATGGCATTTCCATAGCCATTCCGAGATATATTGCCATGCAACTTTCCACCGTTCTGTTTATTATGACACGCTCCATCATTGTCATATTGCTTTGCATGATCATGTAATTGACATCGTATTTGTGGCAAAGCCACTGTTCATAATTCTTTCATACATGTCACTCTTGATTCATTGCCCATCCCGGTACACCGCCGGAGGCACTCATATAGAGTCATATTTTGTTCTAGTATCGAGTTGTAATCCTTGAGTTGTAAATAAATAGAAGTGTGATGATCATCATTATTAGAGCATTGTCCCGTGTGAGAAAAAAAAGAGAAAGGCCAAATAAAAAAAGAGAAGGCCCCCAAAAAAAGAAAGGCCAAACAAAAAAAGAGAAGGCCCAAAAAATGAGAGAAAAAGAGAGAAGGGGCAATGTTACTATCCTTTTTCCACACTTGTGCTTCAAAGTAGCACCATGATCTTCATGATAGAGAGTCTCTTATTTTGTCATTTTCATATACTAGTGGGAATTTTCGTTATAGAACTTGGCTTGTATATTCCAACGATGGGCTTCCTCAAAACGCCCTAGGTCTTCGTGAGCAAGCAAGTTAGATGCACACCCACTTAGTTTCTTTTGTTGAGCTTTGATACATCTATAGCTCTAGTGCATCCGTTGCATGGCAATCCCTACTCCTCGCATTGACATCAACTGATGGGCATCTCCATAGCCCGTCGATTAGCCGCGTCGATGTGAGACTTTCTCCTTTTTTGTCTTCTCCACACAACCTCCATTATCATATTCTATTCCACCCATAGTGCTATGTCCATGGCTCGCGCTCATATATTGCGTGAAAGTTGAAGAAGTTTGAGAATGCTAAAGTATGAAAAAATTTCTTGGCTTGTCATCGGGGTTGTGCATGATGGGAGCATTTTGTGTGACAAAAATGAAGCATGGCCAAACTATATGATTTTGTAGGAATGAGCTTTCTTTGGCTATGTTATTTTGAGAAGACATAATTGCTTGGTTAGTATGCTTGAAGTATTATTATTTTTATGTCAATATTAAACTTTTGTCTTGGATCTTTCGGATCTGAACATTCATGCCACAATAAAGAAGATTACATTGATAAATATGTTAGGTAGCATTCCACATCAAAAATTCTGTTTGTATCACATCTCATGTGATGATCGGACATGGTTTAGTTGATTCGGATCACGTCATCACTTAGATGATTAGAGGGATGTCTATCTAAGTGGGAGTTCTTAAGTAATTTGATTAATTGAACTTTAATTTATCATGAACTTAGTACCTGATAGTATTTTGCATGTCTATGTTGTTGTAGATAGATGGCCCGTGCTGTTGTTCCGTTGAATTTTAATGCGTTCCTAGAGAAAGCTAAGTTGAAAGATGATGGTAGCAACTACACGGACTGGGTCCGTAACTTGAGGATTATCCTCATTGCTGCACAGAAGAATTACGTCCCGGAAGCACCGCTAGGTGCCAAACCCGCTGCAGGAGCAACGCCAGATGTTATGAACGTCTGGCAGAGCAAAGCTGACGACTACTCGATAGTTCAGTGTGACATGCTTTCGGCTTAGAACCGGGACTTCAAACGACGTTTTGAATGTCATGGAGCATATGAGATGTTCCGGGAGTTGAAGTTAATCTTTCAAGCAAATGCCCGGATTTGAGAGATATGAAGTCTCCAATAAGTTCTGCAGCTGCAAAATGGAGGAGAATAGTTCTGTCAGTGAGCATATACTCAAAATGTATGGGTATAACAATCACTTGATTCAACTGGGAGTTAATCTTCCTGATGATAGTGTCATTGACAGAATTCTTCAATCACTGCCACCAAGCTACAAGAGCTTCGTGATGAACTATAATATGCAAGGGATGGATAAGACAATTCCCGAGCTCTTCGCAATGCTAAAGGCTCTGGAGGTAGAAATCAAGAAAGAGCATCAAGTGTTGATGGTCAACAAGACCACCAGTTTCAAGAAAAAGGGTAAAGGGAAGAAGGGGAACTTCAAGAAGAACGGCAAGCAAGTTGCTTGCTCAAGTGAAGAAGCCCAAGTCTGGACCTAAGCCTGAGACTGAGTGCTTCTACTGCAAAGGGACTGTTCACTGGAAGCGGAACTGCCCCAAGTATTTGGCGGATAAGAAGGATGGCAAGGTGAACAAAGGTATATGTGATATACATGTTATTGATGTGTACCTTACTAATGCTCACAGTAGTACCTGGGTATTTGATACTAGTTCTGTTGCTAATATTTGCAACTCGAAACAGGGACTACGGATTAAGCGAAGATTGGCTAAGGACGAGGTGACGATGCGCGTGGGAAATGGTTCCAAAGTCGATGTGATCGCAGTCGGCACGCTACCTCTACATCTACCTTCGGGATTAGTTTTAGACCTGAATAATTGTTATTTGGTGCCAGCGTTGAGCATGAACATTATATCTGGATCTTGTTTGATGCGAGACGGTTATTGTAGAGAAAAGGCATACGCCCGACTTTATAAATAAAGCCATGAGGCAGGTAGCAACCACACATAAGTTCGCATCAAACAACCAACCAGACCCCAACCATGGGTCAAACGAAAGAGTTAAACCATAAGTACATGGCTCCCTAGCCAGTACACGGCGCACAAGCCAGACAAGAACTACCCAAAAGAGACTAGCCAGCCACGCCCACTTCAGCTAAGCATCCTTCTCTTGTCTACATAGATTAGACGCCGAGGCCCGAACTTTGGAGATTAGCATAGACATCGCTTCCTGGTCGTCCACCTTAGTCAATTATTTCCACTGCTGCAAGAGAGCACACGATTTAAATAAGCAGTCAGCAGGTTTAGCCGGAAACACATGTTCAATGGTAAATTTGTTCCTAGTCGTCCAAAGGGACCAGCACAAAGCACCCAGGCCCACCCAAAAGATACGTCTGGTAACGCCAGACAAATTACTCGCTAGGGTCCGAAGCTCGGAGAAGGAAGCAGGGGCCCAGGGAAAATTAAGCCATTCTCTAATGCAGCTCCAAATGAGCTTAGCCAAGACACAGTGGAAGAAAATATCTGCCGTATACTCCAAGTCACCACATAGAGCACAAAATTGAGATCCCGGCCCGTTCCTCTTATGAATCTGGTCAGCCGAAGGCAACCAGCCCCTAAAGGCTTGCCAAAGGAAAATCTTAACTTTAGGAGGGATCCGGGCCTTCCAAATCCGAGAGAAACGGTTAGTAGGGGTGCCACCAATAAGTTTAGAGTACAGCGATTTAACAGAGAAGCGCCCAGAGGCAGTGTGCGACCAAATCACCGAGTCCAAATTCGCCGAGAGCGAGGGGAAGAAGGCAGTAAGACGCTGCCAATCTTCAAACTCTTCAGGTGACAAGGTTCGGCGAAAGGCCAGGTTCCAACCATGGGCAGCCAACTCCGCGATAGAGATATTCGGGTCAGGGCAATAAGAAAATAAGGTGGGGAAGGTCAGAGAGAGCGGTGACTCTCCACACCACCAGTCCAGCCAGAATCTAATGGAGGAACCATCCCCAACTATAAATTTAACATGAGCCTGGAACAAAGGCCTAACTTTAACCAAGGCCTTCCAAAACTGAGAACCACCATGAGAATTAGCAAACATCGGGCTAGAGGAAGGAAAATATTTAGCCTTAAGAATGGAGAGCCAAAGGGGCTGATCCCCAGCACTCATAATCTTCCACCACCATTTAACCATCAGACATTGGTTCATGATGGAAGTATTAATAATACCCAACCCTCCAAGGTTTTTGGGTCTACACATCAGTTTCCATTTAACGAAACGATATTTACGATGATTATCCGCAACATTCCAATAAAAAGCCCCTCGGTGTTTGTCAAAACCAGCATGACTCCCACTCGACAATAAGTAGAAGCCCATCAAGAACATGGGGAGGGAAGACAGACAAGCATTGATCAAAGCTACTTTACCCGCGTTGGTATTATATCGCCCACGCCAGGGTAGGACCCTGTTGCCCACCTTAGTTACCACCGGGGCAAATTATTTTGCATGAAGTACATCCGGGGATATGGGAAGGCCCAGATATTTGAAAGTTAAGGACCCTAGATTACAATTAAGAAGATGTGCCACACGCACAGCTTCAGTGTTATCCACACCAGTAACAGTAACCTCGCTCTTCGCGAAGTTGATCTTAAGACCCGACATAGCTTCGAAGCAAAGGAGAATGAATTTGAGGTTAGCAAGGCAGGAGTCATTCAACTCGACCATAATAATAGTATCGTCCACATATTGAAGGTGAGAAACCCCTTCAGGTAGAAGATTAGAACTGACTGAAGAAATGTGCCCATGAGTAGCAGCCCTGGAGAGAATACGGGACAGAGCACCCGCCACAAAATTGAACAAGATGGGAGAGGCAGGATCGCCTTGCCCTAGGCCCCTGCCATTGGCGAAAAAATTACTAACCTGACCATTAGCATAAATGGCAGTATGGCCTCCCGAGACCAACTGAATGATTCTATGAACAAAGGACCCCTCGAAAAAGGCCAGCTCACCGAGTCGTATGCCTTCTCAAAATCGAGCTTTAGAATCACGGCTTTAGACTTACGGGTCTTGAGGTCATGCACAATTTCATGTAAGCAAAGGATCCCATCCAAGATGAATCGACCTTTAATGAAGGCAGATTGAAAGGGGCTGATGGTACGGTGAGCAATGGGGGAAATGCGCGTGGCGAGCCCTTTGGCAGGGAATTTAGCAAAATTATTGATGAGGGCAATAGGGCGAAACTGCGATATCAGGTCAGCACCTTTGACTTTAGGAATGAGAGATATGACAACATAATTAAGGCGCGAAATGTCCACTGTCCCCAGCCAGAAACCTTGGATGATTTTACAAACGAGCACCCACAACTGCGGCCAGAATTTCTTAAAGAAGGGAATTGAGAATCCATCTGGCCCCGAGGCAGCGTTCGGGTTCTCCAAGCTAATCACCTTCCAGATCTCCTCATCAGATAAAGGCACCATTAAGTCCGCGTTTTCATCAGAAGATATCTTACTACCCGCATCCCAAAAATCAGAAGAGAAGGAAAGGCCAGAATCCTGTTTGGGACCAAGAAGATCGGAAAAGAACCCAACAATGTGATTCATAATGAGAGATTGGTCCGAAGTCCTGACACCATCAATGATAAGACTATCAATGAAACATCTCCGACGCCTACCATTGGCGATCGCAAAGAAATAAGCCGTCATAGCATCACCTTTTAAGGTCCAGTTAAGGGAGCCTCGCTGGCGCTAGTAAATTTCCGATTGCTGATGCAACAGCATCAGGGCATCTTCCAAGGAGTAACGAGTGGCCCATTGAGAAGCAGAAAGCCTAGAGAGATCCGCAGACTGGTCCAGATCCCGGAGTTGGGATTCAAGGGCATCTTTTTCCCTACGCTGGTTGGCTGCCCTATTACGGGACCAGCCTCTTAAGAATTTGCGCAACTCATAGGAACACTTGTGCCGGTCATCCATGGGGCCAAAAGAACGACGAGGGGTATTAAGAAAGTTAGAGATCTTGGAGGCTAGAATATCACAAAATCCATCCACAATAAGCCAAGAAGCATCAAATTGGAAACGAGAAGACGACAAAGATGAATTAAGGCCCGAATCCACGACGAGGGGAACATGATCAGATCCGACCGCAGGTCTAGCTTTCAACGAAGCACGAGGGAAGAGCGAATCCCATCTATCATAGACAAAGACCCGATCCAGCACCGATCGGACAGGATTTGACTGATGATTTAACCAAGTGAACCGCGCCCCCACCCTAGGGAGCTCACGGATCGCACAATTACTAATGAACTCATTAAAGGAATTGGCAAGGGGCCAAGAGAAATTAGGACTGTTTTTATCCGCCGGGGAACGTAAAAGATTGAAATCACCACCAATCAATAAAGGAATATTACGAGATTCAATCTTATTAGAAAGCTCATCAAGAAACATAGGGGCAAGAGAGTGATCAGCAGGGCCATAAACCACTAGACATTCCCATAACGTGTTTAGCTGATGATGGTGAACCACAACGCTAGCCCAAAAAATGCCGTGATCAAAAGTAACGAGATCAAACACACCCCGTTTAGACCCAATCAAGATGCCCCCAGAGTGACCCGAGGCAGGAAGATAATGCCAGTCAAATCTATCATGCGTGCAACCGCAGACAGCTCAGAGGGAGAGAAGGATTCCTTAAACGTTTCAACAAGCCCTAAAATGTCAATGTGATCACCGCAAACCAAGTCATGAATCTGGTCTCGTCGCCCCCTAGCGGCGAAACCTCTTACATTCCAGAAAAGAGCTTTCATTTATAAGAAAGGTTTTTAATACGAAGACTAGAGCTGCACGGGGCCAGACAGGGCTTAGATCGCTTGGACTGGCCTCTCTTCACTTGGGTGGGGGTGCAGGCGACTGGCCACAACCATTTGCCACTCCAGCATCCCCCGACAGACCCTAGGCCGCAACAGGGCCCGTGGAGACCGCGGCCTCCTTGGCCTTGGCAATAGCCGCCTGGGCCACTTCATTTGCCCTAATGACAGAGAGAAAACGAGAAGGAGACCCCAGCCCCGGGTCGACAGACACACCAATATCCGACATAATATGTAACAAGTGATCATCCGAAAGAGCAGGAAAAACGAGTCAAAGTGGGGAGTGGACAGTCGTACCTGAAGAAGGAAGATCCCTGGCTGCAGCGCGCCTCTCAGCCCTCACTGCCACAGACTTTCCAGAGTCACGCACGCGATGTCCCTTGCGTGCCGTGGACGCAGGCGAGCGCAGCACCGGAGAATGCACCAAAGGCAAAGCCGGACCCTGGCCTGACCCCGACGCAGTACCCATGTCCTTGTCCAAACAACGTGTCAGACCCGCCATAGATTGTTTGGAGCCAGAAGAAGCCCTGCTCTTAGCTGAGAACTTCCGAACCGAGGATTTCTTCTTCTTCTTAGACGTAGGACCAGCGGATCGAGGGGGGATGCAGGAAGATCTTCAATCCCAAAAAAGGAAGGTGATTGCGGACGAGCAGGAAGGTTGGAGCAGACGCCCGAGATGGGCGTGCCTTTGCTAGCAGCATTCCCAAGAGGGGGCATATCATCCTTCTGAGCATTAGCAACCGGGGCATTAGCCTTAAACAGCTCCTGTTCTTAAGGCTCCATTCCGTCCCATTCAGACTGGATAAAACGGGGATCAGTACCACCACTCGGATTTTGCCCACCAGCCAAACCATCCCCCTGCTTATCATCATGGTCAACCGACTTGGGAGGGGGAGGCGGAGGAGGGGCCTGGAAAGCATCAGCACCTTCGACCCAAACCCATAAGCGCACACCCTGAGGAGACGGGAACACATCCACAAGACCATGCACACAGACAGGATCAATGCACCAGATACTAAGGTGAACCGGGCCAACCTTGCCCAAAGATTCAGCATCAACCTCAACGGGCTTGCCAATGAGATTCCCAAATGCCATCATGAACTCAGCAGAACGCAGACCCACTGGCACATCATCTACTAGCACCCACGTCTTGGACAGAGGACCAACCGACTTCGCACCACAAGTGGCCGCCTTAACAAAGACAACCAACTGGTTTAGAGGGAGAGTGAAGCTCGTACATGAAGAAATCATCCTCAGACACTCCTTGGATGGGAAGACCACCGCAAACTCGAATCCGAAAGCTGGCGCACCTGCCAATCCCATCCCCCTTCATCCCAAATCTTTAGCCCATCCAATAGAGTCTGCGGAGAGATCTTTTGGCCACGGACGGTGATGATAGCCGCATTAGAGAGTGAGGGAGCAGCCACAACCACAGGAACATCAGGGTCGAGGGCAAAGAAGGAGCATCCTAGCAGACCAATCCCAAACTGCATGAAGGAAGGATTCTTGGTACGGTTGCGACAATCAACGGTCAAGTGTCCATCGGAGCGGCATATGAGACAAAAGGGAGGATTGGTGCATCTGGACTGGAAGTGGCCCAGTCGGTGAAAGGCGAAGCAAGTCAGGGATGGAGAGGGGTTTGAAGCAACTGGATGTTGGCGGGGAGGGGGAGGCGGGGGCGGAAGACCAACACCAAGGCCAGCGGAAGAGGCGCCCGGACTAGGAGGGGGAGCACGACGATCTCTGACTTGCGCAGAGGAGGAGCCGGGGCCAAAGCGCTGGCCAGGACGGGAAGCAGCACCAGCCACAAAGGAGCGAGGAGGCGGCCCTGGCGGAGGCACCGGACCCCTGGCCGGAGCCAGACGCGGAGCCGACGAGGAAGAGCCGCCACCAGCCGAAGCGGCAGCGGCCTCCCATGGATCCGGACCCGACGCCGCCACGCCACCAGATCTGGGCAGCGCCGACCAGATCTGGCGGCCGACCGCTCCTGCTCATCGCGCTGGAGCCACTCCGGGCCAGCCGCCCAAGCCTCATGCTAGCGCGACACCTCGCGCGCCACGCGCCCAGCCTCCAACTTGGAACGCAGCTCGGCCTCATACGCCAGATCCGCTCCAGGGCCCGGCGAATCTTCACGACCACGCTTGCTGCCTGAGAGGGCCTCAGTGGAAGACCGCCTGGACTTTTCCATGGAGAGGACTTCCACGAAGGACAGAAGGAGAGGAGGGGGGAGAGGTGGATCTGAGGAAATGGCGAATAGGGCGACGCGCTCTACGGATGTCAGCGGCGGAAGCCGGAAACCCTAGGAGGGGGAAGAGAACCACGCTGCACCCAGAAATTGCCAAGGCTACCCAGGCCCAACTGGGCCGAGTCAAGACATTAGGCCGGGGAAGGGGGAGCAGGTGGGGAAGTGGCCACGACCAACTGCCCCGGGGCCACCGAAGGAATGGGTGGAAAAGCAACGAACGAGGACAAGGCCGGAGGCCCAGACGGCCCAGCCCGAGCCGACCCAGGAGCCTCCAGGCCCACCAGACCCTGGGGTCCCACCCCCCACCACAGACCGCGGCCGATCTAGGGTTTGCCCGACGCCCAGCACCGCACCCACCGACGCATCCGCCGCCTCCGGCAACGGCCCCGGCCGGAGAAGAGGAGAAAGGCCGGCGCCGATGGACGGGGACCCCAGACCAACAGCAACCACCGCATCGACGGAGGGAAACGAGCCCAGGAGACCACGATCAGGGGACGGAGCCGGGCACCTACCCGCCTTGCGCCGACGCCGACCAACACGCATCCAACCAGAAGACCCAGACGGCGCCACCACTGGCCTACCCCGGCCCCCAGGAGCGAACTTCCGAGCATGGCCCGGTGCAGGGGCGGCCTGCACCACCGACGCTGCGACGGGCCCCTCTGAATCAGAGGACGAATCCTCTGCATCCCCCAATGCCCAGAAACGGGACCCAGAAAAGGCCGACGAACCCAGCGAGAGCACTGGACGGACCACCGCGGACACGGATCCAGGGAGAAGAAAAGGCCGACGAACCCAGCGAGAGCACTGGACGGACCACCGCGGACACGGATCCAGGGAGACCCCCCAAGCACCAGGCGGTGAGGGGGTCGCGGGGGGGGGGGGGGGGAGGGAAAGGAAACAAGCTATGATGGGGAGCCATGGGCGGAGGCGAGATCTGGGGAAGAGGGAGGCGGGGAACGGGGAAGAGAGGGGAGAGGGGAGAGGGAGACATTGTGTGGGGGCAACCCGAGACGGTTATTCATTTAAATCAGAGAATAATGGTTGTTCTATTTATATGAGTAATATCTTTTATGGCCATGCACCCTTGAAGAGTGGTCTATTTTTGTTGAATCTCGATAGTAGTGATACACATATTCATAATATTGAAGTCAAAAGATGCAGAGTTGATAATGATAGTGCAACTTATTTGTGGCACTGTCGTTTGGGTCATATTGGTGTAAACCGCATGAAGAAACTCCATTCTGATGGACTTTTGGAATCACTTGATTATGAATCACTTGGTACTTGCGAACCATGCCTCATGGGCAAGATGACTAAAACTCCGTTCTTTGGAACAATGGAGCGAGCAATAGATTTGTTGGAAATCATACATACTGATGTATGTGGTCCGATGAATATTGAGGCTTGCGTCTGGTATCGTTATTTTCTCACCTTCACAGATGTTTTGAGCAGATATGGGTATATCTACTTGATGAAACATAAGTTTGAAACATTTGAAAAGTTCAAAGAATTTCAGAGTGAAGTGGAAAATCATTGTAACAAGAAAATAAAGTTTCTACGATCTGATCGTGGAGGAGAATATTTCAGTTACGAGTTTGGTCTTCATTTGAAACAATGCGGAATAGTTTCACAACTCACGCCACCCGGAACACCACAGCGTAATGGTGTGTCCGAATCGTAACCGCACTTTATTAGATATGGTGCGATCTATGATGTCTCTTACTGATTTACCGCTATCATTTGGGGTTTATGCTTTAGAGACAGCTGCATTCACGTTAAATAGGGCACCATCTAAATCCGTTGAGACGACACCTTATGAACTGTGGTTTGGCAAGAAACCCAAGTTGTCCTTTCTGAAAGTTTGGGGCTGCGATGCTTATGTGAAAAAGCTTCAACATGATAAGCTCGAACCCAAATCGGAGAAATATGTCTTCATAGGATACCCAAAGGAGACTGTTGGGTACACCTTCTATCAGAGATCCGAAGGCAAGATATTTGTTGCTAAGAATGGATCCTTTCTAGAGAAGGAGTTTCTCTCGAAAGAAGTGAGTGGGAGGAAAATAGAACTTGATGAGGTAATTGTACCTTCTCCCGAATTGGAAAGTAGTTCATCACAGAAATCTGTTCCTGTGACTCCTACACCAATTAGTGAGGAAGCTAATGATGATGATCATGTAACTTCAGATCAAGTTACTACCTAACCTCGTAGGTCAACCAGAGTAAGATCCGCACCAGAGTGGTACGGTAATCCTGTTCTGGAAGTCATGTTACTTGACCATGAAGAACCTACGAACTATGAGGTAACAATGATGAGCCCAGATTCTGCAAATTGCTTGAGGCCATGAAATCTGAGATGGGATCCATGTATGAGAACAAAGTGTGGACTTTGGTTGACTTGCCCGATGATCGGCAAGCCATCGAGAATAAATGGATCTTCAAGAAGAAGACTGACGCTGACGGTAATGTTACTGTCTACAAAGCTCGACTTGTTGCGAAAGGTTTTCGACAAGTTCAAGGAGTTGACTACAATGAGATTTTCTCACCCGTAGCGATGCTTAAGTCCGTCCGAATCATGTTAGCAATTGCTGCATTTTATGATTATGAAATTTGGCAAATGGATATAAAGACTGCATTCCTGATTGGATTTCTGGAAGAAGAGTTGTATATGATGCAACCTGAAGGTTTTATCGATCCAAAGGATGCTAACAAAGTGTGCAAGCTCCAGCGATCCATTTATGGACTGGTGCAAGCATCTCGGAGTTGGAATAAACGTTTTGATAGTGTGATCAAAGCATATGGTTTATAAAGACTTTCGGAGAAGCCTGTATTTACAAGAAAGTGAGTGGGAGCTCTGTAGCATTTCTAATATTATATGTGGATGACATATTGTTGATTGGAAATGATATAGAATTTCTGGATAGCATAAAAGGATACTTGAATAAGAGTTTTTCAATGAAAGACCTCGGTGAAGCTGCATATATATTGGGCATTAAGATCTATAGAGATAGATCAAGACGCTTAATTGGACTTTCACAGAGCACATACCTTGACAAAGTTTTGAAGAAGTTCAAAATGGATCAAGCAAAGAAAGGGTTCTTGCCTGTGTTACAAGGTGTGAAGTTGAGTCAGACTCAATGCCCGACCACTGCAGAAGATAGAGAGAAAATGAAAGTCATTCCCTATGCTTCAGCCATAGGTTCTATCATGTATGCAATGCTGTGTACCAGACCTGATGTGTGCCTTGCTATTAGTTTAGCAGGGAGGTACCAAAGTAATCCAGGAGTAGATCACTGGACAACGGTCAAGAACATCCTGAAATACCTGAAAAGGACTAAGGATATGTTTCTCGTTTATGGAGGTGACAAAGAGCTCGTCGTAAATGGTTACGTCGATGCAAGCTTTGACACTGATCCGGATGACTCTAAGTCACAAACCGGATACGTATTTATATTGAACGGTGGAGCTGTCAGTTGGTGCAGTTCTAAGCAAAGCGTCGTGGCGGGATCTACGTGTGGAGCGGAGTACATAGCTGCTTCGGAACCAGCAAATGAAGGAGTCTGGATGAAGGAGTTCATATCCGATCTAGGTGTCATACCTAGTTCATCGGGTCTAATGAAAATCTTTTGTGACAATACTGGTGCAATTGCCTTGGCAAAGGAATCCAGATTTCACAAGAGAACCAAGCACATCAAGAGACGCTTCAATTCCATCTGCGATCAAGTCAAGGAGGGAGACTTAGAGATTTGCAAGATACATACGGATCTGAATGTTGCAGACCCGTTGACTAAGCCTCTCTCACGAGCAAAACATGATCAGCACCAAGACTCCATGGGTGTTAGAATCATTACTGTGTAATCTAGATTATTGACTCTAGTGCAAGTGGGAGACTGAAGGAAATATGCCCTAGAGGCAATAATAAAGTTGTTATTTATATTTCCTTATATCATGATAAATGTTTATTATTCATGCTAGAATTGTATTAACCGGAAACTTAGTACATGTGTGAATACATAGACAAACAGAGCGTCACTAGTATGCCTCTACTTGACGAGCTCGTTGAATCAAAGATGGTTAAGTTTCCTAACCATAGACATGAGTTATTATTTGAATAACGGGATCACATCATTAGAAAATGATGTGATTGACTTGACCCATTCCGTTAGCTTAGCACTTGATCGTTTAGTATGTTGCTATTGCTTTCTTCATGACTTATACATGTTCCTATGACTATGAGATTATGCAACTCCCGAATACCAGAGGAACACTTAGTGTGCTACCAAACGTCACAACGTAACTGGGTGATTATAAAGGTGCTCTACAGGTGTCTCCGATGGTACTTGTTGAGTTGGCATAGATCGAGATTAGGATTTGTCACTCCGATTGTCGGAGAGGTATCTCTGGGCCCTCTCGGTAATGCACATCACTATAAAGCCTTGCAATCAATGTGACTAATGAGTTAGTTGCAGGATGATGCATTACGGAATGAGTAAAGAGACTTGCCGGTAACGAGATTGAACTAGGTATTGAGATACCGACGATCGAATATCGGGCAAGTAACATACCGATGACAAAGGGAACAACGTATGTTGTTATGCGGTTTGACCGATAAAGATCTTCGTAGAATATGTGGGAGCCAATATGAACATCTAGGTTCCGCTATTGGTTATTGACTGGCGACGTGTCTCGGTCATGTCTACATAGTTCTCGAACCCGTAGGGTCCGCATGCTTAACGTTCGGTGACGATCGGTATTATGAGTTTATGTGTTTTGATGTACCGAAGATAGTTCGGAGTCCCGGATGAGATCACGGACATGACGAGGAGTCTCGAAATGGTCGAGACATAAAGATTGATATATTGGATGACTATATTCGGACACCGGATGAGCTCCGGGGGTCATCGGATAATTATCGGAGTGTCGGGGGGTTATCGGAACCCCCGGGGGGACTAATGGGCCAACATGGGCCATGTGAGAGAGAGGAGGGGGCCATATGGCTGGTCGCCCCCCCTTGAGGTGTCCGAATTGGACAAGGAGGAGGGGCTCCCCCTCTTTCCCTCCCTCTCCCCCTCTCCTTCCTTCCCCCTTCCTCCTCCTAGTTGGACTAGGAAAGGGGGAGTCCTAATCCTACTAGGAGGAGGACTCCTCCCCTCCTTGGCGCGCCCCAAGGGCCGGCCGGCCTCCTCCCTTGCTCCTTTATATACGGGGCAGGGGGCACCCTAGAACACAACAACAGACATTGTCTTACCCGTGTGCGGTGCCCTCCTCCACCATAATCCACCTCGGTCATATCGTTGCAGTGCTTAGGCGAAGCCCTGCGCTGGTAGCTTCATCATCACCGTCATCACGCCGTTGTGCTGACGAAGCTCTCCCTCGACACTCAGCTGGACCAAGAGTTCGTGGGACGTCACCGAGCCGAACGTGTGCAGATCGCGGAGGTGCCGTACTTTCGGTACTAGGATCTGTCGGATCGTGAAGACGTACGACTACATCAACCACGTTGTTATAACGCTTCCGCTTACGGTCTACGAGGGTACGTGGACAACACTCTCCCCCCTCGTTGCTATGCATCACCATGATCTTGCGTGTGCGTAGGATTTTTTTTGAAATTACTGCGTTCCCCAACAGGCCTACCCCTAGGGTTAATACATGCTTTACGAGGTTGTGAGACTCGAAATTTGAGCTCCTAAACTCATGCTCAAAATCAATGTTCAAGAAAGTGGTAAGCGTAAGCGAAGTGCAACAACTTAGAGAAATTCCCGTTTAAGTGCAGCTTAACCAGGATTAAGCGTTTTTAAAAAATTGGCCAGAATTAGGCTGCTTTTGAATAATATGTACGAGAAAACAGGAAACATAGCACTGTGACGCCCCCGATTTGACCGTACACTAATCATGCACGCAAACGTGTACGATCAAGATCAGGGACTCACGGGAAGATATCACAACACAACTCTAAAACATAAATAAGTCATACAAGCATCATAATACAAGCCAGGGGCCTCGAGGGCTCGAATACAAGTGCTCGATCATAGACGAGTCGGCAGAAGCAACAATATCTGAGTACAGACATAAGTTAAACAAGATTGCCTTAAGAAGGCTAGCACAAAAGTAGCAACGATCGAAAAGGCAAGGCCTCCTGCCTGGGACCCTCCTAACTACTCCTGGTCGTCGTCAGCGGGCTGCACGTAGTAGTAGGCACCTCCAGTGCCGTAGGTGTCGTCGTCGACGGTGGCGTCTGGCTCCTGGACTCCAACATCTGGTTGCGACAACTAGGTAGAAAGGAAAGGGGGAAAAGAGGGAGAGAAGCAACCGTGAGTACTCATCCAAAGTACTCGCAAGCAAGGAGCTACACTACATATGCATGGGTATATGTGTAAAGGGGCATATCAGTGGGCTGAACTGCAGAATGCCAGAATAAGAGGGGGATAGCTTATCCTGTCAAAGACTACGCTTCTGGCCATCTCCATATTGCAGCATGTAGAAGAGATTAGATTGAAGTCCTCCAAGTAGTATCACATAGCATAATCCTACCCGGCGATCCCCTCCTTGTCGCCCTGTTAGAGAGCGATCACCTGGTTGTATCTGGCACTTGGAAGGGTGTGTTTTATTAAGTATCCAGTTCTAGTTGTCATAAGGTCAAGGTACAACTCCGGGTCGTCCTTTTACCGAGGGACACGGCTATTCGAATAGATAAACTTCCCTGCAGGGGTGCACCACATAACCCAACACGCTCGATCCCATTTGGCCGGACACACTTTTCTGGGTCATGCCCGGCCTCGGAAGATCAACACGTCGCAGCCCCACCTAGGCTCAACAGAGAGGTCAGCACGTCGGTCTAAATCCTATGCGCGCAGGGGTCTGGGCCCATCGCCCATTGCACACCTGCACGTTGCGAGGGCGGCCGGAAGCAGACCTAGCCTAGCAGGCGTTCCAGTCCAATCCGGCACGTCAAGAAGAGCTTCGGCTGATACCACGACGTCGAGTGCCCATAACTGTTCCCGCGTAGCTGGTTAGTGCGTATAGACCAAATGGCTAGATTCAGATCAAATACCAAGATCTCGTTAAGCGTGTTAAGTATCCGCGAACGCCGACCAGGGCCAGGCCCACCTCTCTCCTAAGTGGTCTCAACCTGCCCTGTCGCTCCGCCACAAAGTATCAGTCGGGGGCCGTCAGGAACCCAGGCCCACCTCTACCGGGATGGAGCCACTGTTGGAAATATGCCCTAGAGGCAATAATAAATAGGTTATTATTATATTTCCTTGTTCATGATAATCGTTTATTATCCATGCTAGAATTGTATTGATAGGAAACTCAGATACATGTGTGGATACATAGACAACACCATGTCCCTGGTAAGCCTCTAGTTGACTAGCTCGTTGATCAATAGATGGTTACGGTTTCCTGACCATGGACATTGGATGTCGTTGATAACGGGATCACATCATTAGGAGAATGATGTGATGGACAAGACCCAATCCTAAGCCTAGCACAAGATCGTGTAGTTCGTTTGCTCAGAGCTTTTCTAATGTCAAGTACCACTTCCTTAGACCATGAGATTGTGCAACTCCCGGATACCGTAGGAATGCTTTGGGTGTGCCAAACGTCACAACGTAACTGGGTGGCTATAAAGGTGCACTACGGGTATCTCCGAAAGTGTCTGTTGGGTTGGCACGAATCGAGACTGGGATTTGTCACTCCGTGTAAACGGAGAGGTATCTCTGGGCCCACTCGGTAGGACATCATCATAATGTGCACAGTGTGACCAAGGAGTTGATCACGGGATGATGTGAGTTACGGAACGAGTAAAGAGACTTGCCGGTAACGAGATTGAACAAGGTATCGGGATACCGACGATCGAATCTCGGGCAAGTAACATACCGATGGACAAAGGGAATTGCATACGGGATTGATTGAATCCCCGACATCGTGGTTCATCCGATGAGATCATCGTGGAACATGTGGGAGCCAACATGGGTATCCAGATCCCGCTGTTGGTTATTGACCGGAGAACGTCTCGGTCATGTCTGCATGGTTCCCGAACCCGTAGGGTCTACACGCTTAAGGTTCGATGACGCTAGGGTTATAGGGAAAGTATGTACGTGGTTACCGAATGTTGTTCGGAGTCCCGGATGAGATCCCGGACGTCACGAGGAGTTCCGGAATGGTCCGGAGGTAAAGATTTATATATGGGAAGTCCTGTTTTGGTCACCGGAAAAGTTTCGGGTGAAATCGGTAATGTACCGGGACCACCGGGAGGGTCCCGGGGGTCCACCAAGTGGGGCCACCAGCCCCAGAAGGCTGCGTGGGCCAAGTGTGGGAGGGGACCAGCCCCAGGTGGGCTGGTGCGCCCCCCCACCAAGGCCCAAGGCGCATGGGAGAGTGGGAGGGGGCAAACCCTAGGTCCAGATGGGCCTTAGGGCCCATCTAGTGGGGCGCCCCCCCCCTCTCCTCCCCTTGGCCGCCCCCCTTGATGGGATCTAGGGCTGGCCGCCTCCTCTTGGGGGTGGAAACCCTAAGGGGGGCGCAGCCCCCTTCCCCCCTATATATACTTGAGGTTTGGGCTGCCATACAGACATGAGAACGTCTCCTTTTGGCGCAGCCCTACCCCTCTTCTTCCTCCTCCTCTCCCGCGGTGCTTGGCGAAGCCCTGCGGGATTGCCACGCTCCTCCACCACCACCATGCCGTCGTGTTGCTGCTGGATGGAGTCTTCCCAAACCTCTCCCTCTCTCCTTGCTGGATCAAGGCGTGGGAGACGTCACCGGGCAGCACGTGTGTTGAACGCGGAGGCACCGTTCTTTCGGTGCTTAGATCGGAATCAACCGTGATATGAATCGCTACGAGTACGACTCCCTCATCCGCGTTCTTGCAACGCTTCCGCATCGCGATCTACAAGGGTATGTAGATTCACCCCCCTTCCCCTCGTTGCTAGATTACTCCATAGATTGATCTTGGTGATGCATAGAAAATTTTGAATTTCTGCTACGTTACCCAACAGCCACCTGTCCTTTCAGCCCCCTCATCAGATCACTTGCGGGTACTCAACGAGCCGACCCGACTTTAGTCACCACATGTGTCATGTATAATTGTATATAGTATATACCCGTGATCACCTCCCGAAGTGATCACGACCCAGTAGTATAGCATGGCAGACGGACAAGAGTGTAGGGCCACTGATGGAACACTAGCATCCTATACTAAGCAGTAGGATAGCAGGTAAGGGTAACAACTGTAGCAACAATGACAGGCTATGCAACAAAATAGGATTAACCGAAATCAGTAACATGCTACACTACTCTAATGCAAGCAGTATAGAGAAGAATAGGCGATATCTGGTGATCAGGGGGGGGCTTGCCTGGTTGCTCTGGCAAGAAGGAGGGGGTCGTTAACTCTGTAGTCGAACTGGGGGTCGCCGGTAGTCTCGGGGTCTATCGGAAAGAAGTAACGGAGGGGGAACACAATAAATAACAGAGCAATCAAAGCAACACAAAGCGTAACATGACAATACGCGGTGCTAGGTGTGCCCTAACGCGGTAGTAGGTGATACCGACGAAGGAGGGAAACATCCGGGAAGGTATTCCCGGTGTTTCTCGTTTTCGGACAGATGAACCGGAGGTGAAATGTTACAGGTTCACTATGCTAGGGACGCGTGGCGGACGAACGGACTGCATACCCGGATTCGTCTCGTCGTTCTGAGCAACTTTCATGAAGAAAGTATTTTCATCTGAGCTACGGTTTGTTTTATATGATTTTCTAAAGTTTTAAATCATTTTTAGAATTTATTTAATTAATTTAATTCAACATTATCCAGAATAGTGTCAGCAGTCAACAAGGCGTTGACTGGGTCAATCTGACATGTGGGTCCCGCATGTCATCGACTTAGTTAACTAAACATGATTAGTTAATTTAATTTAAGTGATTAGATTAATTAATTAGGCTTAATTAGATTAATTAACAGGATTAATTAAGTAAATTAATTATCTTAATTAATTATATTATTTTTATTCTTCTTCTTTTTTTCTTTTTGTTCTGGGGGTGGGCCCCATATGTCATAGGCAAGGGGGCCATAGCGGGTGTGGGCTACGGGCACAGCCCGAATGGGCGAGGGGGATACGGGCGACGGGCGCTGCGGCCAGCGGGTGAAGGGGGCCGGCGCATGGCCCGGCGCCGGCGACAGTGGCCGGAGTGGGGCGGCACGGCGTGGTGAGGGAGGGGCGACGGGTTCGGTCAGAACAGGTCCGGGCTCGGCAGCGCCGACGCACAGGCGGGCGAGGCACGTGGCCAAGACACGCACAGGGCAGCCAGGGCGCGCGTGGAGGCACGGCTGGGCGTAGCCGTTCACGGCCAGAGGTCCGCGACGGGCGTGGCGATGGGACGGCGTGTGGTGCAGCGTTCGGAGGGGGAGATGGATGGGGCCCGATGGGGAGCTCACCCCGTTGACGAGAAGAGGGCGGCGAGGCACAGGGAGGACTGGCGAAGGAGAGGCGGGGACGGGGTAGTCCGGCGTGACGGGGGCGAGGACGACGCAGTCCGGCGGGGAGGCGGCGCCGGCGAGGTGGCACCAAAGACGGCGAGCTGCGACGGGGCGCAGCGTGGCTTGGTGAGGCCGTCGGGGAGGAGGTCGAGGAGGTCCGGCGTGGGGAGAAGACGAGGAGGCGCCGGCGGAGACGGGGCGTAGGGACGAGGCGGGGGCCGGCGACGACGAGCGGCGTCGGCGCGCCGGGGTCGGGGGGGCAGCGAGGTCCGGCCCCTAGGCGCGTACGGGAAGTGGGGGTAGGTGTAGTGGGGGGATAGGTGGGCTGGCCGGTTGGGCCAGGTGGGTCGGCCAGCTGGGCCGTCTGGTCCAGTTGGCCAGGGGGCTTTCTCTCTTTCTTTCTCTTTCCTTTTTATTTATTTTATTTTCTGTTTTACTTTGTTCCTCCTTTTATTTTATTTTTGTGAAGTACAAAAATGACCCCTAAATTAGTACTACCACTAAACCCACTACCACAAAATGTTTAGTCCCTAAATAGAATAGTTTAACATTTTATTAATTATAAAAGGCATTTCATTAATTGTTTTGCTACTGTTTTATTCATTTTAGAGTATTTAAAGCTTTTATAAAAGTGGGGTTTATTCACCACAATTACCTTTGCATTATTTGGCACAACTCGAACATTTTAGTTTTAAAGTTTGAAAACTTTTGTTGTTTGTCTTTATTTTAAATTTGAATTTGAATCGTTTTTTTAACCATCGCGAGATTAACTACAGTGACAGCGGTGACATGGCATCATTAGGAGAGGGTTACTGTAGCTTAATTATCCGGGCGTCACAATCACATAGGTCATTGAAAAAGCTGAGCTAGCATATACGGTTGAGGTCAGTGGTTCACACACCATAACAAATAGCCAAATAACACATAAGGATAAGGTTTAGCGGTTCACACAACAAGCATAAATGCATAATATTGTCTCTGAATGAGCATATAAGATAAATGACAGCAGCCAAGCAACAGCTCACGCAGCTGCTGCAGCAACCAAGCAGCAGCAAGCATGCAGCATGCAGAGCAGAAGCAGCCGCCGCAATGCTCCCTTCTTTCCCCTTCTTCTAACCCAGTAACCCTAGCCAAACAAGCCATTTTTGGGCTAGGCCTTATATATCCCCCCTTTCACCTCCCGCCTGACTTTTCGGCCCGCCTTCTTCGATTTTCAGTTACTTAAGCATGCTCAGCGCACGCTCAGCTAGCGCTTAGCACTAAAGCGATCGCTAAATCACGCCTTTTTGGCTCAACACTAAAACTTGCGCCTAGGCTAGAAGCGAAGCGTTTAGCTGTCGCTAATGATTAAGCACCGCCTAAAAACGCTTTCTTGAACAATGCTCAAAACTACATGAGGTATAAGAAGTTGATACGCCTTGTGAACTGTGATCACAACAGGTTGTGAGTGACTACCACATACATGAGTCAACTAGCCCAGCACCTACCCCGTGCAAGCCCAACGCCCATGGGTTGTCGCCGCTGCAGATAAGCTCTGTGCATCATTTTTTTGCCGCTTCGGATGAGCTCTGTGCATCAAATGGTCGACCAAAAGGGGTGCGAAAATGGCGAATCCTATTTGCCGCGTAGGTCGCCGAATAGAACAAAGCGCGTACCCCCCCCCCCCCCCTTCCATGCTACGTACTGGACTGGCCCAACTAGTTATTTTTTGGTTTTGGGAAGGTCTTAGAACCATCCAATACCAGTTTTCCTATTTTTTTTCTACTCTTTCATTGTTTTTCATTTTCATTTTCATTATTTTATTTCTTTTTATTTTCCTTTTTTATTTCTTCATCTTTTCCCATGTTTATTCTTTCTTTTCTTTTGATTTTCCTTTTTTCCTTCTTTTATCTTTTTTTCCTTTTTAATTTTCATTTTTCGAACATCTTTCAAATTCGTGATCATTTTTTGACTTGCAACCATTTTTTAAAATAATGAATCATGAACATTTTTCAAATTCATGAGCAATTTTTGAAATTGTGATTCCTTTTCAAAGTCATGAACATTTTCTTGAATTAGCAAACATTTTTTAGTAGATGAACAATTTTTAAAATTCATGATCATTTACTACTTTTGATGAACAATTTTTGAGTTCATGAACATTGTTTTGAATGAGCAAATCATTTTTGCATTGATGATTTTCTTTATCAAAATTGGGACTTTTTTTTGAATTTTCAGAAATTTTTAAAAAGGTAATAATTAACATTTTTCTATATTCGAAGAATGTGTTGAAATTTATAAACAGTTTTTGAATGCACAAACATTTTTTTTTCAAAATCAAGAACTTTTTTGATTTCCAAATCATTTTCTTCAAAATAATAACTATTTTCGAATATGGTTTTTTCCAAATAACAAACATGTTATGAATACATGAACATTTTATGATATCGTGAATGCTTTTCAAAAGTGTGAACATTTTCTTAATTCATGAAAAAATAATGATATCTTGAACTTTTTATTTCAAAATTCAAAATTTTAAAAAATTAGGAACTTGGTTGAAATGCCTAATTATTATAATGAATAAAAAAGAAAAAGAAAAAGAATAAGAAAAAGAAAAAACGAAATGAAAAAAACTGGTGCTGTCTCGCCCCCCACCTGAGCCAGCCGAAAAGGGGGCGCGCAAGGGAACCAGGGTGCGTGTTGGCTGGTTCACCAGTGCATACCGCGCTACATTGGAGGTCCCCGCAGCTATGTATCACTTATTGCGAGACCGAGGTCTCGCCTGAAGCGGTCGACAATGGTATCGCTCAGCGCGTTGGAGATTCATAGGCCTCAAGTGCTCTTTTTTTAGATTTGATTTTTCATTTTTTTACTTTCCTTCTTTACTTTATTTATATATTGAAATAATCTAAGCATTCATTGTAAATTTTTAATAAACATAAAAAATGCATTTGAAAAATGTTAAACCTGTATAGAAATATGTTTCTTATCCTTGTGAAATATGTGCAACATTTATGAAAAAATACACATCAAAACGTATAAATGAAAAAAATGCTAAAAATATATAGAAAAATGTGCAATATGTATGAAAACAATTGACATCAAAATATGTTCGAAAAAATGTTAATCATGTAGTTGAAAATGTTAAACGTGTATATGAAAACTGTTTCTTATGTATACAAAAATCTACAATATGTATGAGAAAAAGTTGACACCAAAACATATGTTTTGGAAAAAGATGTCAAGTGTTGAATGTATCTAAGAAAAATGTTTTTTATGTATAAGAAAATTGTAAAATTTGTATAAAAAAAGTAGACATCAAAACAACTATCTGAAAAATTGATAGTAATGTACTTAAAAATGTCAAACTTGTATAAGAAATATATTTCTTATGTACACAAAAAAGATACAATCTGTATGAAAAAAGTAGGCATAAAAAATATATAAGAAACATGTTAATCATGTGTTTGAATTTTTTTAACAAGCATGAAAGAAGCTTTTCCTACTGCATATGAAATAGTGAAAATTGAGAAAGAAACAAGGAAAACAAAGAAGAGATAAAAAAACAAAGAAAAAAGAAGATAAATAGAAAGGAAAGATAAAACCAAGTGAAAACCGAGAAAGGAACTGAAGAAAATCATAGAAAAGAAGAAATATTTATTACCATTAAAAAACATTTGTACGTGTATTTGGAAAAAGGTTGACCATGTATTCAAAAAAGTGTTCAAACTTGGACTGAAAGAAAAATGAGCACTGTGTATTTGAAAATGTTCAACATGTATGAATAACACAAAGAAAACAAAAATACAACAAAGAAATAGTTAAACCAAAGAAAACCAGTGAATAAAATAATGAAAACTGAAATATAACAAAGAAGAACTGAAGAATACCAATCAAGATTTTTTTTGAAGAAGAAACAAAAGAAAGCAGAAAAAAAGAAAAAGAAAGGAAAAGAAAGGAAACCGAATGCGAACGACGAACCAACGAAGCAATGCCCGAGCGACCGACGAATGCATGAATGTGGGCTGGCCCGTTACTGTAACACGTAGGAAATCTTTCAGGCGGGGCCTGCTTCCTTCTCCCAAATTATATTTGCCGCGCTCGCCGCGAGTTCTGGAAGCCTCCCAAGCCTTATACCTTTTTTTTTTCTATTCGACTTTTCTATTTATTAATGTTTGTGAAACTTTTGTTCAAATGTGTGATCTTTTTTTTCAAATTCATGAAAATTTTGAAACACACGATTTTCTTCAAATCCCACGAACGTTTTTTTGAGATCGTGAACTTTTTTTGAGTTCGTGAATTATTTTGAAATACGTTAATTTTTTTTGAACTCTTGAACTTTTTTCGAACCCCGCAAAGATTTTCTGAGCTAGTTGATTCTTTTGAGTTCGAGAACTATTTTCGTATTCCGTAAAAAAAATCATATCCCACAGACTTTCTTTGAACTCGGGAACTTTTTTGAGTCCATGATATTTTTAAAATCTACAAACTTTTGTTGTACCCGTGAATTAGTTTGAATTCCCGATTCTTTGAATTTTTGGCATTTTCCCAAAAATTCAATGGTCAACAGGTTAGGAAAAACTCGTGAGCTTTTATTTTTGTGAACAATTACAAATGAGCATTTTTGTAAAATAGAGTAATGAGACCTCCTCATCACAATTTGGGCCTTTCTAATGGATGCACCTTTTTAAAATTCATGAACTTTTTTGAAAATTAATGAGCTTTCTGAAAGCCACAAAATTTTATAAATTCATGAACCTTTTTTTGAATTGGCAAACTCTTTTAAGTTAGTGAAAATTTCTTCCAAATTAGCAAAATTTTGTTCAAAATAATTAATCTTTCCCTAGCTTTTGTAATACAGTAGCAAAGCTAGGGAAAATCATACCTACATCAGAGTTGTACTCCCTCCGTTCCTAAATATTTGTCTTTCTAGAGATTTCAAATGGACTACCACATACGGATGTATCTCTACTCCTATAAAAAGCTGAGTTGGTGATGATGGTGTGCCTGCCGTCTAACAATCTCGACCGTTCGATCCGCATCTAACGCATCTGATACGAGCTCTGGCACTTTTTCACAAAGACCCCCACCACTCTCTTCGTATTCTTTCCAGAAAACCCCTTCATCTCTCTATTCCAGACCAATCCAGATCCATCCCGTGCGACTTTCCTCCAGCCAGCAATGGAGTTCCGATCTCATGTGCTGGCCGCTGCCGGCGCCGTCCGCCCCCAATGCTTCGGGTGCCTTCTGCCGCCGCAACCACCACCACCACGACCTCGTCTCCTCTGCCCCCTTTCCCGTCTCTCCCCACAGTCTTCTCCGGCCACCTCCCGCATGAAAGAACATGCGGTGCCCCCATGTTTGGTTTTGGTAATTGATGACAATCTCTATGGACTAATGGTTGCCTTGAGTTATATTTGAAGGATTTGTCCATAGGCATTTCTTGAAGTTCATGTGTTGGTTTCAAGGAGTTTATGTGGTGACCAAGGTGTTATTAAGGAATTATCCAAAGATTGGTCATGTGAGAGTTGAGCTTATTGCAAGCATGTCTTGAAGAAGAAGATTGTGTGATCATTCATGTATATCTTCAAGACATCATCCAAATGAAGAGAGTTGAAAAGATTCATGGTTGATCAAGACTAAGTCAAGAGTGAATCAACTTGATCAACTCACAAAGCGTAGAAGATGTACCGAGAGGGATCAAGCGATCCCATGGTGTGGTGAGCATTGTCAATTACGCTTTGTGTACTAACCCATGATCTTCGTGAGGGTTCTTTGTGGGGTTAGGTTGCGGTGTGCAAGTTCAAGTGAAGCATCATGAAGAGATCAAATGCTTGAAGCTTGTCGTCCATTATGGTGACAATGGACTTGTGAAGATGTTGCGGTGTGCAAGTTCAAGTGAAGCATCATGAAGAGATCAAATGCTTGAAGCTTGCCGTCCATTGTGGTGACAATGGACTTGTGAAGATGTGCGGAAGAGTGGCTCACCCATAGTGGAGCATGGGGGAGCAATCAACTAGTCTTCATCGAGCCAACGCAACCAAGAAAGGTGGTCCAACTTGAGGGAGTCAAGATCGTCATCATCTAGCTCAAGTGGACCATGTGCAAGGCAAAGGTTTGCTCTTGATATGTTTTCTATTTTACCGGTCTCATGATGGTAGGTGGGAGACCGGGTTATAGGATCGATTGCCGTACTATCAAGGGGGGCTCTCGATGAGTAGCTTTACCGGTCTATTGTCGCTGTTTTGATGCTACTCGTCTTCCTCTATCCAACAAGCTTGAGTTTGCTCAATTCGGAGCTCATATGCAGAAGTTATGACAGTTTTGGTCCCCGCGGTAGTACCGCGGGCCGGAGCGGTAGTACCGCTCTAGAACGGTAGTACCGCTGGTAGCCCCCAGCCGTAGTACTGCCGCGGTCTCGTACTAGTTCCGCCTCGATTCGAGGGGTCTTTTTTTCATGTCGGGTTTTACGGTACTAGCCGCGGCAGTGGGGGCCGTAGTACCGCTCGTTTACGGTAGTACTGCCCTGCCACCGCAGTAGTACCGCTCTGGGCCCAGCGGCAGTACCGCAAGGGGGAGCGGTAGTACCGCTTATAGGGGCAAGCGGTAGTACCGCTGGCCAAGCGGTAGTACCGCTCTCTACGGGGCTGAAGTGGGGGTAACGGTTGGATTGTTCCCCCCACTATATAAGGAGGTCTTCTTCCCCAATGAACCTTATCTCTTGAGCTCGTGTTCTTCCCCCATTGTTGACCTTCTTTGAGCTTGCTAACTCTCAATCCCTCCATGGATTCTTGCTAGTTTTTGAGGGAAAACAGATAGGAGATCTAGATCCACATCTCCACCAATCACTTTCTCCTCTATGTGAGGGGAGCCCATTGGATCTAGATCTTGGAGTTCTTGGTGTTCTCGTTCTTGTTCTTCCTCTCATTTTCCTCCCTAGCATTAGTTGCTTCGGTGGGATTTGAGAGAGAAGGACTTGGGCACTCCGTGTGCCCTTGCCATTGCATTTGGTGCATCGGTTTGAGTTCTCCACGGTGATACGTGGAAGTTACAAGTTGAGAAGCTTATTACTCTTGGGTGCTTGGTGCCCTTGAGCTTGTTCCTCTTGGGTGCTTGGGTGCCCTAAACGGTTGGTGGTGTTCGGAGCTCAATCATTGTGGTGTAAAGCTCCGGGCAAGCGTCGGGGTCTCCAATTAGGTTGTGGAGATCGCCCCGAGCAATTTGACGGGTTCCGGTGACCGCCCCCAAGGGTTGCCAAAGTGTACGGGTTCGGTGACCGCCCCCAAGGGTT
Organism: Triticum aestivum; assembly: GCF_018294505.1. Classification (NCBI taxonomy): domain Eukaryota; kingdom Viridiplantae; phylum Streptophyta; class Magnoliopsida; order Poales; family Poaceae; genus Triticum; species Triticum aestivum. The sequence continues at coordinate 258,775,481 of NC_057796.1, read as the reverse complement.
GCCATTTGTACGGGTTCGGTGACCGCCCTCAAGGGTCCCTTAGTGGAATCACGGCATCTTGCATTGTGCGAGGGCGCGAGGAGATTACGGTGGCCCTAGTGGCTTCTTGGGGAGCATTGTGCCTCCACACCGCTTCAAACGGAGATTAGCATCCGCAAGGGTGTGAACTTCGGGATACATCGTCGTCTCCGCGTGTCTCGGTTATCTCTTACCCGAACCCTTTACTTATGCACTTTACTTTGTGATAGCCATATTGTTTCTTGTTATATATCTTGCTATCACTTAGTTGTTTATCTTGCTTAGCATAAGTTGTTGGTGCACATAGGTGAGCCTAGTTGTTGTAGGTGTTGTGCTTGTCAAATTAACCGCTAGGTTTATTCCGCATTTGTTCAAGCCAACCGTAATTATTTTAAAGCGCCTATTCACCCCCCCTCTAGGCGACATCCACGATCTTTCACCGCATCTCCTTGGACGCCGACCGCTGCAAGTACGCCGTGGGGTACGCGCTGCACATCCTCGCCGGCGGCGGCGCCACATGCTACTCACTCTTCTCCATCGACACGCTCCACGGCCACCCCCTTCAGGTACGCGCTGCTCCCTGAGGACATCCACACCGTCTGCACAAAGCTGGGGTTCAGATCGCCGTCATCGTCGCCGCCGGCCATTAATCAGTTCGCTAGGATGTATTTCACGCCCGTCGTTCCTCGCACTTACTTAGCCTGATCTATCAAATCGCAGTATTAGCGCTTTCTGTGGTCTCACATCGCAGTTTTTTCTGCCCAAACTGCAGGAGGCATGAAGAGATTGGCTATAGACCAAGCAGGAGAACAGGGGATAGGAAAATGCAGAAAATTGCCAGGCAATATATGTTCTCTTGCACGTTTGAATCCTGATTTGGATTATCCTACAGATTTGAATATTTTTATCATACCAATTAGCTTTTTATTTTTTCATGAGTATAATGATATGCCTGATGCCCAAGGTTGTGCTTTTCCTCCTCATAATCCAAGTTACTCGAAAATAGATATCATAGCCCTGGATTTGATTGCAGTAGAAGTATCATAGATTCATCTCCACATATACCCCATCTGTGGGTGTCAAGCCAATCACCCTGATTCCTATATGCTAGCCTGAGTTGTGAATCATTGTCTCCTTAGGACTGTTAACCTAGAAATTCTCAAAATAAAGCAAAACATCAAGCCCTTGATCATGTGGACCCTTACTTCAAAAAGCATGGATGTGATCTAATATAAGCTTATTCTGTGATTTTCCACCGAGATTCCTCACGCTGTGCACAGATGAAGGATGTTGGGCCATTTAGATGCCTTCTTCAGCACGCCATCATCCTCTCCTCCTCTAGCCAACATCGATGGCATTTCGGCGTTGAGGAGAAAGTATCGTGTCACATATATGCTGCTTGATTCCCTGGATTCTAGATCTCCTTGGGAAAAAGTAGGTGAATGATTTTCAAAGGTGCAGATTAATAGGGCATGATAACCCTGTTTTTATTCTTCGGTTTATTTTGATCCCAGGCATTAGAAGGATTTTCTTTTTGACTGTTACGTTGCTCTGCTAGGCATTAGAAAGATTTCATTTTTTACTGGTACGCCTGCTCTGCACCATTATCTAAATAAAATCCTAAGAAGAGTATGTCTGTAGCTAGCTTTCACTTGCTTCTGTTTTGGGAAATGTAGCAACAATATAGCATGTACTCCTATGTCCTGCATATGAACGTGAGAAGAAACTGAGGCACGCCCTACTATATTAATACCGGTGACCCATGTTCAGCTAATTGTTTTACACACTTTTGTATGGGCACTGTTTAATATCGTACTAGATTTATCATTCCCCGCAAAAATAATAATATAGGGTATATGATTGTCCAGTAAAATAGAGTAGGCCAATCTATAGGCTGAAGTAAGTTAGTTTTGTTTTATTCACAGGAGTGCATGTGTTTTATCACTCACTAATTATATGGGGTTTTCACACATACAAGTGATGCATTTAACAGATTTTGAGAGGAAATAGGTTGTTTTTTTATTGTGTTTCTTTTCATAGAAATAAAAGTCGGTTTTCAGAGCGACGTTGGTTTCAGCCTTGGCCTTCTAAAGTTGAAAGATCACGCTGTTTTAATTACTTCTGGAGGATTCCTTCATTTTGAGAAAGTCAATATCTCAGCAGCAAGCTGGCAACTTGGCCAATCATGTTGGACGAACCAATTCTTTTAGACTCAAATTCTTGGATTGGTGTTGTATATTCTGAATTTCTTTTGTGAACAAAAGTGAGGAGTGGGAGAGGATCTGCAATTGTGAAATTTACTTGTTTTCATTGGAATTGTCTACTAATTATGAAATGATTTTTATTTCTTCTGGATTCGGTATACTATTCTTGGACTCATGAGATTGTTGTTTTATTTCAATGTTGGACGTGGTTCTGACAAAAAATGCAGGCTGTAGCTAATGGAGACTGTAGCATGCTGGTATAGTGTCAGGTCCTGACGATCATGAGTGTGTTGCATGCCTGGGGCCTGGCTCGTTGCGTGCAGTGACCCAGTGGCCGACGTGGGTGAGGACCTGTAGACCGGGCACAACGGTGAGGATGAACGAGAACGTGCTGACGCCTGTGCACGCCACCACGCCCACCGCCAGCTCCAGCTGCGGGCTTCAGCAGCACATCATCCCGCTGCTTGAGGTCAGAATTCTCGTCTGCGGTGGCGAGGCAGAGACGGCGCTCAAGGGTAGGGGCTTGGACGCCGAGGCCGAGCGAGGGGATGGCGAGGAGCTTGGAGACGAGTTGGTTGACGTGCTGGCCTGGGAGCTCTGGTCGGCGGCGTCAAAGGCGCTGATGTCGCCGATGGGGATGGACGGTGGGCCTGGTCATACCGCCGATTACGTTATTACAGTTCATTAGAGTAACCAAACAAATTCTGTTTTTTCTCCATTCCCTTTACAGTAATTGTATAACTCGATTGTGTTTGCGTTTGCGTTAAGTTCCTTGCACCGAACACCTCCTAGGTGTATACGCGAGCAGCAATTACGAAAACAGTAGATGATGTGCAATTAGCAGTTTATTATGCCTTAAAAGACAACACATTTGTGTTCCATGATACAAGTATTTGTTTGTGCTTCTTCCATAGCAGACTTCTCAAGCCAATCTGATTGCATTTGTTTGTGTATGGAAGTGCCAGTTAGTGCAAATGTTTACTAATTATACAGTTCAAAATTAGGATTTGCACATGCTTTACTGGCAAGCTGGTAAGAAATATGATTTATTCGACTTATTGCACCTAGAACTCTTGCTACATAAAGCTTATTTCGATGGTCATTGGCTGTGGATTGTGGTTACTACTCAGGTCATGGGTCGTGGAGTGTGACAAATTGAGTTATTTTTTTCTAAGTGTTTATTCAAACTATTAATTGTTAAAGTTCAAAAATAGACAAGCATTCTGTAGCATGATGCAACATTTGATATGGTGGTAAAATTACTAATGGTTGGAATAGCGAAGAGCTGCAGAAGACAGACTGATTGGGAGTGTCATTGCAATTGCAAAATGCGTGGGTGGAAGGATTTTCTATTATCGCATTATGGGATAGAGTGAGGAATAATAAAGTACAAGAAGTCCTCCTGCAAGGTGAATATGGAGAAGAAATCGTTTGGCTCGGTACATTATTTATTGTTTTGTAGCAATGTACTTGCTCTTACTATAATTTTTAAGTAAATAATGTTCCATGTGGTCTTTTATGATTCCGTTGCGTAGCACGGGCATCTTACTAGTATAGACATATTTTAGAGCGTAGATTCACTCATTTTGCTTCGTATGTAGTCACTTGTTGAAATCTATATTTTTTTTTACCTAAAAGAAACGTAGTGTTCCGTTTTCCCTCTTAGGTTCCCCGCTTCGTCCAACCACTCCTACGACCGCCCTCCTGTGATTACGTCTGATTCGCTTAACTAATTGCTCCCGTGACTCCCGTTTAGTTTCCTGTTTTTATTCTTTCCAAACCTGCCCTGCCCGATCTTCTACTGCCCCGCTCGATCTGATCTAGAGGAGGGGCTTTTCTTGTGCTGTCGTTGAAGATGCTGAGAGAGAGAATGAACGAGAGCAGAGAGGAGAGCAGCCGTCGTACTGGCCGGTAGAGGCGCGGTCGGTGTGCGAGACGACCGGCGAAGGGACCCTGCGGCCGTGGTGTGGTGGTCGGCTCGCCGAGCGAGCAGTTCGATACGGGCATGACGCAGGGAGCCCGCGGAGGTTCTGGAAGCTCGTGCTCAGGCAGGACATGTCTGGTGGCGGCAAGGGTGTCTCCTCCGCCGCTGCCATAACCTACACGCTGACCTGCATCGGCGCCAAGCCTCGGGCCCCGCTCTTCCCCAGGAGCATCGGTTCCTCCCCACTTGTCTCGATCCCACCGCCCCACACCCAGGACCAGGAGGAGTGGCAGCGACCGACGGGATACGGCGTCGTTGCTGGTGGTGTAAGGAGGACGGCCCAAGCAACACCACGACGGCAGCTCGCCGCTACCGTGGCATGGACTGGCGTCCCGTACTCCGAGATATGGGTAAGCGCCCGTGATCCCCACCCCTCCCCTCCCCACCCCTAAATTCCTAGACCCCCTCCCGTCTCGATCCCGCCCACGTTCTGATCCACAGGCGCTATTGCAGCACTGGCTGCTTGGCGATGGAGGCTTGGGATCCTGCACCATGAGAGCATATTGGGTGTTGCTATGCTTGATTCCATTGCTGAATTGCTTGTGCTCCCCACGACCGCTGGAGTGGGTAGCGGGTGAGTTGGAGTTCGATTTTGTTACGGATGTGCGGCCTGTGGTAACAATTAGGGAGAGGTATTTAATCTGTCGGCAAGGATCTGCATTGGGATTTTGAGAATTAAGTGTCACCAAGCAGTGTATAGTTGTCAATCAATTCAATGATTTGAAGTTTGCCCTAAAACTCAAGAACATGGGTTTATGTATTTTATCAGCCTAAATGAAACAAATCAATTACTTTGCACAACCAAGTCGATATTGTGTTTAATTAGTAATTAGCGAAAAAATACTGCATACATAATTAAGATGTTACATGAGCAGGTTCTGACGTCAAGATGAGGGCATTGGCATATGAACACAATGCTCTGAACATTCTATTGCTTACAAGCTCGTATGTGTTGCATGCACCACGAGGGAAGGAACACCGTGTGTGGAGTTACTGTATGACAGTGCTTTTTTGAAATTCCTGAAAAATTCTTGAAAGCTTTAATCGTGAGTATCATTTATCTTTTACACTCTTGTTTTCCTCACTTATGTCTGTCCAGGAGTATAGTCAATCAATTTTCTTGCTTACATATCTTTACGTAGGAATTTCAATGTTGCTCTAACTCGCTGTGCAAATCATTGGTGTCTGCACCATATGCTGGTGGATGGCACAAGAGGTGTTCAAGCGAGTGACTGACATGTAAGCCGTGGCGGCACAACCATGTTTCGGGGAGAAAATGACTGAGGCCCTATAGGTAACATCACATCATTGAGCCGCGTGAAACAACTTTGTTAAATGCCTCATTGTTATACTGCACACCCTTTTCGTAATACTTAGCCATAACTATAAACAGCCGCGGGATAAATTGTTCTTGTACAAATAAAGGGGTGGCTTTTTTCAATACAGTTTGGAGAAGACCCTTCTGTTAAAGAAGTTTATGATGGTACAGAGCACTCCCGAAACTAGATACCAGCCGCCAGCAAGATTTGATTGTCCAGTATATTTTATGCTGCAAAATCTGACAGCTGCGAATGTAATGTTGAACATCTCATTTCAAAGTATATGTACTGATGTTTTTTTCTATTTTAACTTTTTTATCTCTTGATAAATGTCGCGGTTATTAATTTAACTTTGGGATAAGAATATTATTTTCTGTCTCATTTGGTACATAGAAGCTTGAGCCTTTTCCCTTTTGTGTTCTCATCCATTATTATCTTGCATAAATTTATGATCATTGTTTTTCTCTGGCTAAGCTATTTTGTACAATTTCATGCTTTACCAGTAATCACTACTGTACTATTCTTCTCATGCAGATACGCGGTGAAATAAATTATATTCCATGGCCACTGAATTCGATAATTATACTGGTTTCATTTTTTGACTCAAACATGTAGGGGTTCAAGAATGATTTTTTCTTGATTAATTAGTACATATATTTTTGAAAGCATTAGACTTTTTGACTGTTAGAAATTAGATATGAAGGAACATTTATGGATAGTTCAAATGTCTTTTGATTGTAAGAGTAAACTATATACCATCTATATATCTTTATTTAAACAAATACATGCATTGGGTTTGTATGATCCTGTAACAAAAAGAGAACTATTTGCATGCAGTTTTGGTTGAGTTGATTCTTGATAGTATCACCTCAATATCTATGCATAAATGAGGTTTCCCGGTGCAACGCACGAGCACTCACCTAGTATCTAAAAAGACAAATATTTAGGAACGGAGGGAGTACAACCAAGAGCCTGAGAGAGCACTATTGGATCATGGCCTGTCTAACCCTCAAGAGCTCCAGTGTGCGTTTTTGATGTGTGAAGTGCTATGGGCGTTATTTACTATTTGGTGTTGAAGGCTTTCGTTACTGTTTTTTAACCTGCCAAAAAATTGCGCTCATCGCGGGGCCCCCCTATATCTCCGAAATCAGTAATTGAGAAGTACTCATGACAAAGATCAGTCCCACCTTCCCAGGTCGCAACCTGAAATTTTTTCCTTTTTTATAGACCTGTTTATTCCAAACTTTTTATCTCTTAAACTGTGCGTCCAAATCTCGAACCGTTTTCATCATTGGATTCCTCGCGTCGAGATCTTCAAAATTAGATCGCATGTTGATAGGTTTTGACGAACTTTCTTTTCACGTAAAAACAGACAAAAAACCGGACAAAAAACGGAACCGGGAGCGCGATTTTTTCCCTTTTCGAAAGAGGCACGACCATGCCTTTCGCAAAAGGACAACCGTGCCTCTCACACGAGCAAAGTCGTGCCTCTCGCGGAAGGGAAAAAAGAAGAGAAAACATTTTTTTTCTGTTTCCGAGAGGCACTGCCTCTCGCGAAAGCACAACCGGGCGTCTCGCGAAAGGACAAAAAATATAAAAAAACGTGCTTTTTCGTTTCCTAGGGGCACGACCATGCCTCTCGCGGAAAAAAAAACAAGAAGACGTGTTTTTTCGTTTTCGAGAGGCACGGCCGTGCCTCTCGCGAAAGCACAACCATGCCTGTCGTGGAAGCAAAACCGTGCCTCTCGCAAAAGGACAAAAACAGAAAACATGTTTTTTTCCGTTCCTGAGAGGCACGGGCCGTGCCTCTCGCGGAAGCAAAAAAAACACGTTTTTCCCAGGTGATTTTTTTTCGAATCCTTTTTTGGTCCAAAAACTAAGGAAGACCGGTAGAAAACTAAAAGGTCGAAAATATCTGAGGAAAAACCGGTTTAAAAGCCGAAAACGCGTGCGGAATATAAGAAAAAAAAGAGAAACCGGAGGGAGCGCCCAGAGCGCAACACGTGTCGGCAGCTAAGAGCGCCCCAAATGGCGCGCTCTCAGCCCACCCGCAAGTGATCGTTGTGAGGCAACCGAAGGAGCCCTCGTCAACTAGCTGCTCCCCTATATCTCGCCTTCAGCGGGTCCATCTTCCAATTCGCTGCAGGGGCGAACGAGGTGGGTCTGCCCACGCACGCGGGAGGCCACAGCCTCTTTTTTTGTTTTTTGTTTTTTGCTTTTTTTACTTTTGTTTACCCCTTAAAATATTCTAAATATATATATTACAAAAAACACTACGAAAAAATTTAAAAAATGTTGAACAAGTATTTTGAAAACTGTTTAAAAAGTATTTGAAAATGTTGAACAAGTATTTGAAAAATGTTTAAAAAGTATTTGAAAGTGTTGAACAAGTATTTGAAAAATGTCGAATAAGCATTCGGTTAACGTTGAACAAGTACTTTTGATCTGGTATATAAAAATGTTAATCAAGTATTTGAAAAAAATGTTAAACAAGTATTTGAGAAATGTTAATCAAGCATTTGTGAAATTTTAAATGTGTATATGAAAATGTTAACCATGTATTAAAAATGTTAATGTTTTATTTGAATTTTTTAGTAAAGCATTTGAAATATGTTAAGCAAGTACTTAAAAAATGTTAATCAAGCATTCAAAAACTGTTAAATATGTACAGAAAAATGTTGAGCATGTACAAAAAAATGATGAATTTTTTTGATCAAGTATATAAAAATGTTAATCAAGCGTCTGAAAAAATAATAAAGAAATATTTAAAGATGGTAATCAAGCATTTTTAAAATGTTAAATGTGTATACAAAAAATGATGATCATGTAGTAAAAAATGCTGAATTTTTTGACCATGTATATAAAAATGTTAATCAAACAGTGAAAAATATTGAACAAGTATTTTTTTTAAATGAATCAAGCATTTGGAAAATGTTAAAGATGTATAAAAAATGTTGACTATGTTTTCAAAATAGGTTAATCTTCTATTCAAAAAATGATATGAATATTTAAAAAAAATTGTTGACCATGTATTTTAAAATGTTAAATTTGTATTGAAAAATGTTAAACAGGTATTAGAAAAATGTTGTTGACATATATGAAAAATGTGGAATGAAAAAAAAAAGAATTACCAAAAAGAACGAAAACCTATAAAAACATAAAGAAACACAAATGAAAAGCGAAAAGGAAAAAATAAAAAAAGAAGGAAAGAAGAAAACAAAAACGAAAAGAGAGAGAAAACCGAATAAAATAGAAGAAAAAGAAAGCAAAGAAAAAACAGTGGAAACAAAGAAAGAAACCAAGAAAAAACGATGCGAAAAGAAAGACAAAACAAAAACAAAAAAAATCAGCGAAAAACCAATGCAAAACCGACTCCTTTAACCTCAACTAGGTCGCACCCTAGAAGATCACAAGAAGTTAAAGCTAGCGTAGTGGCTAGCAGAGTCGCACAACAGCTTCGACAACCAAGTTTGAATCCTGGTTTCTCCCTTTTTTTTCTTCTCGCTTTCTTCTAAACACTTGCTAAAAGGCTGGTCCAATAGCTAGAGCGCTTTAGCGGGACAGAGGTAGTATAGTAGTTGCGCTCATCGTGCAAATCAAACGAGCGACTTCCTGCTTCAACGCACACATCAATAACCACCCTGCCACCTAACCATAAGTGATTACTTCATATTTTTTTCACCTTTTCTTCTTTCTTCTCTCCTTTTTCCTTTTTTAATAGTTTTTCTTTTTTACGTTTCTTCTTCCCAGTTTGATGAACTATTTTCAAATTCGTAGCCTTTTATCAAAATTGATAAGAAAAACTTCTGATTTGATGAAGTTTTTTCAAATAAAACGACCTTTTGCAAATTCAATGGATTTTTTCAAATTGTTGAATTTTTTTAAATCCATGAACTTTTTTCAATTTCGATCTTTTTTTAAAATGGATGAATTTTTAAAATCGATTTTTTTTCAAATTTGATGTATTTCTCAAAATAGATGAACTCTTTCAAATTCGATGAACTTTTTCCAAATTCAGTGAACTCTTTCAAAATTTGATGAATATTTTTTAAAATTGTGTGGATATTTTTGAATTCACAAAAAAAATTGTGATTTTTTTTACTTTTTCGTTTATTTTAAAATTCAGCGGTTGATCGGTCAACTGGTCAACCGTGCTAGTAAATATGATCGAGCAAACCAAGAGGAAAAATAAATGTGTTCAAGCGCTCGCCATCGACATGGGCCGGCACACGAGGGGTGGCGAGTGGGCGGAAGGAAGCTCGCCCTAACCTGCTATCCCATAAAGCTAGCTTTAAACGCGCCGCATAGGAGCTCCCGTGATGGAGGAGGTCTTCTTCCATCTCGTGTTTGAGGGATATAGCTAGCGTTGCTCCTTGAGCCGGCCTAACTCCATGCCGCGCCCTTCTCCCAAGGCTTTTTTTTGTCGGAAGTTCATTTTTGTTTCCTCCGTCTTCATGTCGGTCTTCCACAAAAAATTGACTTCTTGATTTGTTTCGATAGATGTTTAAAACATATTATTTAAATATTAAAAAATAAGTTCAATAATTTATAATAATATATTCTAAATAATATTTTAGATATTTATAAAATGTACACGAATTTAAAAAAATCTTGAACTAAAAAATGTTTGTAATATAAAAACATCATTTTAATCTCAAATTTCCCAATGTCCGTGTATTTTTTTTAAAAAAAATTCATGGCTTCAAAAAATCATGAAATGTACATGAATTATAAACATAGAAAGTACTCCCTCCGTCCCGAAATACTTGTCTTAGAAATGGTAGAAAATGGATGTATCTGTAACTAAAATAAGTCTAGATACAATAATTTCTAGGACAAGTATTTCTGGACGGAGGGAGTAGAAAATAAAACAAATAAAAAGGGGAAAAAGGAAAGAAAATGAAAATACTAAGAAAACAAAGACCCAAGAAAAGGCTGAGAATAAAACAAAAAAAAACGATCTTTACAAAAGAAAACAAACGATATAGTGAAAAGCAAGTTGGTCACAACCGTTTGATACTGCCCCGGCCCATAAGAGCGACCCACTGCGCCAAGTTTTTAGGCTTGCATGCGCTGGTTATGCCTGCTTGGACTATCAAGCCGAAGCGGTTGCATAGACCAAGTAGGCCCGAGTGATGCGCCCCACATCCACTAAGTGGGAAGGTAAGTGGGGGAGCTCATGGCGCTTGCACGCGCCGCCTAGCGGGCCGGCCCAGTAACCACATCAAAACCAGACGCGAAAAGAAATCATATTCTTAGAATCAGTATGTGAGAGATGGGATTCTAACCCGCATCGCAACCGTGGTAGTCTTAGTAGAACAACCACTGCACCAAGACCACTTAGTTGTATACAATACGAAAACAACGCTATCTAATGCTTGTTTCAGTACAACACTAACATACACGTACTATGTACCCGTATAAACCATTTGAAAAAGAAATCATATCTTTTAAAATACATAGTTATGCAATAAAAAAGTTCACCGGCATGGTAAAAAGTTTGAAAAAGTTCATTGAACTCGAAGAAAGTTCATCGATTTAAAAAAGTTCATCAAAATTAGAAAAACACGAATTTAAAAAAAGGTTCATGAATTTGACAAAATTTCAATGATTATGAAAAAAGTTTATCGATTTTGAAGGAAAGTTCACAAATCTGAAAACAGTTCACCGATTTTGGAAAAAGGTCCTCGATTTTGGGAAAAGAGCGTCGATTTTGAAAAAAAGTTCATGGATTTTGGAAAAAGTTCATCGATTATGAAAAAAAAGTTCATTGATTTTGAAAAAAATCACCGATTTTGAAAAAAGTTCACCAAATTTGGAAAAAAGTTCATCAATTATTTAAAAAGTTCATGAATTGTAGAAATATATTTATTATTTTAAAACCTAATTGTGATTTTTGTTAAACTCACGTATTTACAAAAGAAAAAGAAACAGAAAAAACCGAACAAACCATTTGAGAAAGAAAAAGAAAAACTGGGGGCTTCACGGACTGGCGTAATAATAAAAAAGGGAAAACGAAGTTAGTAGTCAAAGGTGGCGAGCCAGTGGTTGAAGTGCGCTCTTTGCAGATTGAGGTGCTTAGTTTGATTCCGTCGTGCCGCACCCTTTTTTGCTGTTTTAACAACAATAAAAAGAAAAGGAAATAGGCCGGCCCAAGCGGGAAGGATGTTGTGCGCCGGTTTGCAAAATGTATGTTAATGGGCTAAACTTGTTTCGCTGTCATGGTATTGTTTTCCCGTTGCTACGGTGGCGTTTTTGGCCGGGTTGATAACAAATTAGCTTGGATAAGCCCCAACAATTAATAATATAGTAAAACGGGCATCATCCAACCACAATGTTTCTTGAAGCTGCGTCTGTTGCAAGACCATTGTGACAACATCGAACGAACGTGTGTTTCTCACCCAGACGCAACCATTGAGTCAAGGTAGATAGTTACCTGCACTTCGGCCACCCCTGGGACGTCCACGAGCACCGCCAACGCCAAGGCCACCGGTTCGGCCAGGCCCAGCCCCAATGCCATGGGCATGTCCCTGGACATCCTCACAGCCACGACCAACAGTGTGTAAGAGAGAGAAAACAGAAGCAGTGCCGGGGTGAAGAACGGGCTTTTTTTTAACACTGGAAATACTACTGATCAACAACAACGTACATATACAAGTGTGCACTGGAGTACTTCAGTGAGCTTCACTACATCTGCATTAAGGCAAGATCTGTTGCCTGCACATAAACATATAAACCTGAAAGGAGAATTCTGGATTTTGAATGCTAGCCTAGCTTGATGATGTGCTCGAAAATTATAGCTCATGTTGACATGGTAAATCCTGGTAGCATCAAAAGCTGGAGAGGTTGTAATGTAAGCAAGTTGAGGCCTAATGGTCCAATGGCCTGGAGTATGAATCAGGCTGTTAGCCGCAAGCGTTGTCGCCAGAGTCGCGTTGTCCGTCAGAAAAGTAACCTGTTGAAGCTGAAGCAATTCTGCTATCTTGGATGCAAGCATGATGCCAAATGCTTCGGCCTGTATAGCTGATGTCACTGGTGGAGAAACAGCCGAGATGCATAGGTGGAAGAACGGGCTTAAACAAGAACAAAAAATAGACAAATGAACACAAGATGAACTATGGAGCGAAGGGGCCACCGAACCGAAATAGAAATGGGGACCGGGACGCTGGTCTACATCCCGGTGCTGAGGAACACCTCTGGGTGGTGCTGGCGGCCGCCAGTATGAAAGGCCTCTTCGACGCCAACCTAGCCCCCTAGTCCGTGAAAGCCTTTGTCGCCTTCCTCGGCAGGTCCACCGTCACCATGAAGCTGATGGATGATCTTGTTGCACGCCTTCGCATCGGCGGCACTGTAGTTGATTTCCATCATGCTAAAGAACATACACATCGAGACCACGTTCATCGCCAGCCAGACCAAGCCAGTGTGTGCGGTGTCTAATGTGCGACATAAAACAACGAACTTATAAGAAAAGCAACCGTCTAAAGGAAAAGATCAAAATGCCCACAAAAAATTACTAGCCAACCATCTTAAGGACAAGACTAAAACTCCCATAAAAACCCGACTCGGCGCACCCTGGCTAGCACAAGCTAGCCTCCGCTGCCTTGGTCTGTTAAACGATGAGAGAATGCCTGGGTTGGGTGAATGCATGTGCCCAACTAGAACAGAAGACACCTGCTGGCCGGGCGATCTCAGTTCGCGAGGCCGAGCATGCAATGCTCAGACCCCGAACCAGTCCCACGCGCATGTGCAGGTAGGTTGAGCAATGCAGCCGGCCGAGGGGCGAGTGACACTGACAGTCTGACTCAGCTTGCCTTCTCACGAGCGGTGCAACGTGCGAGAGGGAGCACGTAGGCACGACTCAAACCCGCCGTAGAGAGTTGGCCCCCACCGAGCTAGCGGCCCACTCATCATGGACCTCCCACGGGAAAAACACACGGTTTAGGGCGGGTGTCATGCGAGCCCCAGTCCAAAGTCGGCACTACGCCCCGCTTGTCGCGACTGAACCAGCCCGCCGGTGCCGAAGACACCAACAGGCAGGTCCGGCTCGCTCGTTGCGTGCGAGGCAGCACGCAAGAGGGCTATTGCGAGCGCTGCCGAAGGCAGCACATGACGGTAGCCCCATGCGCGCACTGGTCCACCCATCATCGACCCCCGAGGCGGGTCGCCTGGGTGCGCGCCATTCAGCAGATCAGACGACATAAAGAGCCCCCAAGATACCCCGTGGCACGCCACTTCGAAACGGATGGCATGGAGGGTGCTCTCACCCGCAAAGCCCCCTAGGAAGCGGGTACTCAAGCATCCTCTATAGGAGTAATTAAAACCATTAAGCTACAAGTGAAAGGCGGCCAACCAGCTATTGAAGAAATTTGCCCTAGAGGCAATAATAAAGTTATTATTTATTTCCTTATATCATGATAAATATTTATTATTCATGCTAGAATTGTATTAACCGGAAACATGATACATGTGTGAATACATAGACAAACAGAGTGTCACTAGTATGTCTCTACTAGACTAGCTCGTTAATCAAAGATGGTTATGTTTCCTAGCCATAGACATGAGTTGTCATTTGATTAACGGGATCACATCATTAGGAGAATGATGTGATTGACTTGATCCATTCCGTTAGCTTAACACTTGATCGTTTAGTATGTTGCTATTGCTTTCTTCATGACTTATACATGTTCCTATGACTATGAGATTATGCAACTCCCGTTTACCGGAGGAACACTTTGTGTGCAATCAAACGTCACAACGTAACCGAGTGATTATAAAGGTGCTCTACAGGTGTCTCCGAAGGTACTTGTTGGGTTGGCGTATTTCGAGATTAGGATTTGTCACTCCGATTGTCGGAGAGGTGTCTCTGGGCCCACTCGGTAATACACATCACTATAAGCCTTGCAAGCATTGTAACTAATGAGTTAGTTGCGAGATGATGTATTACAGAACGAGTAAAGAGACTTGCCGGTAATGAGGTTGAACTAGGTATTGAGATACCGACGATCGAATCTCGGGCAAGTAACACACTGATGACAAAGGAAACAACGTATGTTGTTATGCGGTTTGACCGATAAAGATCTTCGTAGAATATGTAGGAGCCAATATGAGCATCCAGGATCCGCTATTGGTTATTGACCGGAGACATGTCTCGGTCATGTCTACATAGTTCTCGAACCCGTAGGGTCCGCACGCTTAAAGTTTCGGTGACGATTGTATTATGAGTTTTTGTGTTTTGATGTACCGAAGATAGTTCAGAGTCCCGGATGTGATCACGGACATGACGAGGAGTCTCGAAATGGTCGAGACGTAAAGATCGATATATTGGACGACTATGTTCGGACACCGGAATGGTTTCGGGGAGTTTCGGACAAATACCGGAGTACCGAGGGGTTACCGGAACCCCCCGGGGAGACTAATGGGCCTATTGGGCCCTAGTGGAGAAGAGGAGGGGCGGCCAAGGGCAGCCGCGCGCCCCCTTCCCCCCCAGTCCGAATTGGACAAGGAGGGGGGGGGGGCGCCCCCCTTTCCTTTCCCCCTCTCTCTCCTTCCCTCTCCTCTCCTACTCCCAGTTGGAAGGGGGAGTCCTACTCCCGGTGGGTGGGAGTAGGACTCCTCATGGGGCACGCCTAGGGAGGCCGGCCCCTCCCCCTCCTCCACTCCTTTATATACGGGGAGGGGGGCACCCCTTGGAGACACAACAATTTGATCTCTTAGCCGTGTGCGGTGCCCCCCTCCACCATATTCCACCTCGGTCATATCGAAGCGGTGCTTAGGCGAAGCCCTGCGTCGATAGCAACATCATCATCGTCATCACGCCGTCGTGCTGACAGAACTCTCCCGTGAAGCTCTGCTGGATCGGAGTTCGCGGGACGTCATCGAGCTAAACGTGTGCTGAACTCGGAGGTGCCGTACGTTCAGTACTTGGATCGGTCGGATCGTGAAGACGTACGACTACATCAACCGCGTTGTGCTAACGCTTCCGCTTTCGGTCTACGAGGGTACATGGACACACTCTCCCCTCTGGTTGCTATGCATCACCATGATCCTGTGTGTGCGTAGGATTTTTTTTGAAATTACTACGTTCCCCAACAGTGGCATCCGAGCCTGGTTTATGCGTAGATGTTATATGCACGAGTAGAACACAAGTGAGTTGTGGGCGATACAAGTCATACTGCTTACCAGCATGTCATACTTTGGTTCGGCGGTATTGTTGGATGAAGCGGCCCGGACCGTGTAACATCCCAAATTTCCAATTTGGAATGTTATACATTATATCATCATTGCATAGCATATTTTATCTCATTTTGGCAAATCCTCAATAAATCCTAAGCAACTCAAGGACCCTCGGAGAGAGTTGGGGATTTTCCCGATTTTTTCATATTTGATTTTTATCAAATAATAAAACGAGGATTTTTGGTTTTAATTATTTTTCTCTCCGAAAAATATTTCATATCAAAATAAATAAGAGGAGAAAATATGACTTCTCCAAAACAATTGAAATATTGGAGGAAAAATATTAAAATCATATATTGGACTTTATTCGGATTTTATTTGCATTAAAAAAAATTGCACGTTTTCAAAACGGCATTTTGGGTCAAAAAAATGTTCACCTTGTTCTAATTATTTTAATTAGACGGGGAAAATTTGTTTTATCATTTTTGGATTTTTATTTATTTTTCTGCGATTTTTCTTGATTCGGCGGAATATTAAAAAAAATCCCCGCGCCCGACTGGGCCGAGGCCCAGCCGAGCCAGGCCGGCCCATCCCGCGCCCGTCTCCCTCCTGGAGACCGAGGCGAGCACGGCCGCCGCCGCCCCTCTCCCTCACCCCGTCCCCGCCCCAAGCCGCCGCCACCGGAGCCCGCCGCCGCCGCCCGAGGAGCTCGCCGCCCCGACGCCGTACGCCGCCGCCGACGCCGCCCCTCGCCGCCCCGAGCCCCGCCCCGAGCCCCGCCGCCCTCGCCCAAGCCCCGCCGGAGCCCGTCCCGACGAGGTAGTCGAGCCGCCGCCGCCTTGCCGGTTTTCTAAAAAAAAAAATAACCGTTCGTTTTTTTCTAAACCCTAGTTTTCGTTTTTTTCAGATTGGTTTTTTTCGGTTTTATTATTTAGTGAACGTTCACCGTCCCGTTCGTTCTAACAAACGTGTTCGTCGGATTTTCGCTCTTAACGAACGTTCGTTCATTTAACTGTTCGTCAGTTTTCTTTTTCATCGATTTTCCGCGATTTTTCCAGATCTCGATTCCTGATCAGATCTTCGTTTTCGTTTAACTTTTCGCTCGTTTAGCGGAATAAGGCGATTCAAGCGCCTAGAGTTTTGTCTCGAAATTCTCTTTCCGTTTAACCTACTCAAACACGTTTTTGCTACTGTAAAATTTGACCTAGATCCAGATTAGTAAACGAAGCTTGTTTCTTTCGCCGTTTGACTTTCGTTGCTTCGTTCGATTTGATTCTTTTTGCAAACCGGAGTTCTTAAGTTGAACTTTCTGGTTGGATCTTTTATTTGAGTTTTACTTATGCATTAGATGAGTACTTATTGTTTGCTTGTTTTTTTGCGATAGAGTACCCGGAGTGCGCCGCTTGTTATTTCGAATCTCTAGGTTACGCGGATCATCAGCAAGGCAAGTAACACTTTGATCATACTTTTCCATACCCAGTTTTATTGCATTAGATCAATCCTCAAACATTGCATGATTAGGATCTAATTAAATTGTGGGTATTGGGAAGTAGTTGAGGTAGTACCTATTACCTGTTTTATTATCAAACCCTTGGGAGTTACTTCTACGTTTGCTTATATTGCCATGCTATGCTCATAGACGTGGATTGGGTTTGAGAGATATTCATGACAGATGTGAGATTGTTAACTAATGGTTCACTTAAGGTGGCAACTAAAACTCGCATCTGGGTGGATTGAGGCACCTGGAGAACCCAGTGCTGCCTGCATTTTTGGATATCCCGGAGTACCCGTGTGATCATCCTATGGACCGCCACCCAGGCTCAAAGGGATCATGAGATTTATTCATGATAGAAACTTCCGTGTGCAGCCACATGCTATTATGGGCTCTAGCATAGTTGATTAAGTTGTGTGAGCTCTTGAAGAGGTAGACTAGCAGATGTAGGGGATGTAGGTGGTACGGTCTACCCAGAGTAGAGAGTTTACGCTTCTAAAAGACTGTGTCTCGGTCATCCGTTTCTCAAACATCATGCAGTGCGAGAATCAAGCGGAGGCGATCGAGTCTTGTGGGGAAAAGTGCACAAACCTCTGCAGAGTGTACAAACTAATCATGGTTAGCCGTGTCCCCGGTTATGGACAACTTGAGTATCTAGTACCTGGATTATCATGTGAATCTCATCACCATGCTACTTTAATTAATTTTGTTGGGTTAATGATGATACTTAATTGGGATTGAGTTGAAGGTACCTTCTCAATGTTTAACAACCACCATGATAGTTAAATAAAATTTATTCCTTTGCAGTAGGGAAAAATTGGCTTTTCGCAAAACTGTAACCATAGAGCTTTCCACCAGCCATATATGCATGTAGTATAGCATTATTATGTTCATTATTCTCTATGTGTTACATTGCCAGCATATTCCATGTGTTGACCCGTTTTCGGGCTGCAACGTTTCATGTTGCAGACTTTTCAGACGACGAGTAAGGTGCCTTAGGTCGTGGTCTTATACTCAGTGATGCCGTTGGAGTTGATGGACTCACTTATCTTCCAAGCCTTCCACTGTTATCGTATTTAGATGGCCTTAAGCCATATTTATCATACTTATTCTCTTTTGAGATATTCGTTGTAATAAGTGTGTGATTGCTACTCTGTTATAAATCCTCCATTTGTACTATGCGTGTCAGCATTACTGATCCAGGGATGACACTGGTGCACAGCAACACAGACTGTTTGAGGTCTGGTCGCTACAAAAGGTGGTATCAGAGCACACGCTGACTGTAGGACACGACCACTAAGCTTAAACCCTAGAACACTTCTCTCTTCTCATTTCTGACCCCTCTCCACTTTCTACTCTTTTAGGAATGGCGGATGCAAGGAGCAAGTTCATGCAACCAGATGAGGATACGCCTTTTGGACGTCACTTGAAGGAAGTCACCAAGTACTTGAACATAGGAATACCAAGCATCACCGGAACCTACAACGCCACATTACCTGAAGAGGAGAGCTGGAAGATTCAAGTTCAAGTTCCAGGAAGGACGTTTGCGTCAGTCACTGAGCCTATAAAGTTGTCTTTTGAAGCACCAACCTGGTGTTTAGGGAAGAGCATGGCAGCCCACATCGCTATGGGACGCATTGGAGAAGTCTACCACAGGGAGCTTAAAGATACTATTTATCAGATTTGTGGACGCCGAGACGAGCAAATGGGAGATGATCAGCACCAAGAAGGATGGATCAATTGCAGCTTTCATCCAGGAGCAAAACCAACACATTCGTCGCCAGGAGAACCAGATGTGCTCAGACAAGATAGATCTGAAGAAGGCATTGACGAAGATCAAGGAGCTGGAGGAAGAACTCAAGGCTACACGCGAGGATTATTTGGAGGAAATCGTCGCGCTAGTAGGAAAGAATGACGACCTGGAGAAGAAGATTGGAGTATTCATGGGAAATCCAGTACCAAAAGCAGAAGATGATGAATGCGCTTGCCCGGATAACTACATCATCATCGACGACACCGACTCGGACCCCAGTGAAGATGACTTTATTCATGAAGCTGGAGCAGATATCATGGAGTCTTCAACTGATCAGAATTTCTAGTAGACCACCATATCAGTAGTAGTTTGCCCCCATTTATATAGTATAGTTCAAGCACTTTTGTAATGCTAGATAGATCGATTGTATGCCTTGTTTGAATTGATTGAGTGATATTGATTGTATTTGTCTCATGAGCATATGGGTAGTGTTTTCCCTCTAGACCTCATTCTATTCTTAACTCTCATCTTTTCTAACCTATCAGATGCCTCCGAGACGCGACACCGGATTTGTTTTCCCACCGGAGATCACACAGTTGATTCAGCAACAGAATGCCCTAATGCAAGTGTTAGTACAAAACCAAGGCAACAACAACAACAACAACCCACCACCACCACCTGTTGATCACTTGGCCCGTTTCTTGAGGCTAAATCCGCCGGTGTTTTCCAGCAGCACCGAGCCGATTGTTGAAGATGATTGGCTCCGCAAGGTTGGAAGGGAGTTGGCCATGGGAGGATGCACAGATGCGGAAAGAGTGCGTTTTACCGCACATCAGCTTGATGGACCCGCAGCATCATGGTGGGAGAATTACACAGCCACACACCCTATTGACACTGTCACATGGGACCAATTTCAGCAAGCTTTCCGTACAGCCCATGTTTCAGCACGAGCTATGGCCATGAAGAAGCGTGAGTTTCGTAACCTACGCCAAGGAGGACGCACCGTAGGCCAGTATGTGGAGGATTTCAGTAAGTTAGCACGTTATGCACCCGATGACGTTGCTACAGATGCATCCAAGCAGGAGAAGTTTTTGGAAGGACTGAATGATGAGCTGAGCATGCAACTAATGGTAGCAACCTTCAACAACTACCAGGAGTTGGTAGATAGAGCACTCATGATTGAAGGGAAGCAGCAGCAGATTGAAAACCGTAAGAGGAAGTATGGACAAGGAAAGTATAATTCTGGAGCTCAGCAGAAGCCACGTTTTACCCCGAAACCGGGAGGACAGTTTCACATACCCATGGAAGAGGTAGTTCGCACAACCATAATGGCTCCAAGAATGGTAATGGGAATGGAGGAAGCAACGGACAGAACCGTAATACCCCATCTACCCCAGCCAAGAGGGATCTAAGTCACATTACTTGTTTCAAGTGCCAGAAGACGGGACATTATGCAACTGATTGTCCTGAAGCCCAGAATGGAAATGGCAATGGAAGCTCTGGGAAGAAGCCGAACCCTTTCAACAAAGGACATGTGAACCACGTGAGCGTGGAAGAGGTTGAAGCACAGCCTGATGCAGTAATAGGTAAGTTTATGGTTAAGTCATTTACTGCACTCGTTCTTTTTGATACTGGTGCATCGCATTCATACATATCAAGGGGATTTGTGGATAAGTATAAACTGCCAACCCAAGCCCTTAGGTCACCCATGTTAGTAACCTCGCCAGGAGCAGAGTATATGGCTAGTTTATGGTGTGATCGGTTACCATTAAGGATTGGTAACTACGTGTTTCCCTCAGACCTAATAATATTGGAATCGCAAGGATTGGATGTGATATTAGGCATGGATTGGTTATCAAAGTATGAAGGGAACATTGAGTGCGCCAGTAAGTCGATTTTGCTTACCACCCCAGAAGGAAGAAGGATTAAGTATGTATCCCGACATATGCCGAAGAGGATTCAAGTGAATTCCTTATCAGGAGTTGTACAGGAGGAAGTGCCAGTGGTGAAGGATTACCTGGATGTATTTCCAGAGGAGTTGCCAGGCATGCCACCGGATAGAGACATTGAGTTCTTGATTGAACTTTTACCAGGCACAGGGCCAATATCTAAGAGACCGTACAGGATGCCCGCAAAGGATTTGGAGGAGATTAAGAAGCAGATTAAGGAGTTATTGGATAAAGGCTATATTCGCCCAAGTTCGTCACCTTGGGGATCACCAGTACTTCTAGTGGAGAAGAAAGATGGATCGTTGAGGATGGTTGTTGATTATCGTGGATTGAATGAAGTGACCATCAAAAACAAGTACCCCCTGTCGATGATCAATGATTTGTTTGACCGCTTACAAGGAGCTAAGGTATTTTCCAAGATCGATCTATGATCAGGATACCATCAGTTAAAGATTCGAGAGCAGGATATACCTAAGACGGCTTTTACCACCAGGTATGGGCTATATGAGTATACCGTTATGTCATTTGGTCTGACTAACGCACCTGCCTATTTCATGAACCTGATGAACAAAGTGTTTATGGAGTTTTTGGATAAGTTCGTCGTGGTGTTCATTGATGATATTTTAGTCTACTCCAAGAATGAAGAAGAGCATAAGGAGCATTTGCGTTTGGTACTTGAGAAGCTCAGAGAACATCAGTTATACGCCAAATTCAGCAAATGTGAATTTTGGCTGAAGGAAGTTGGATTCCTTGGACATGTTATATCCGGAGAAGGAATAGCAGTAGACCCCGCCAAAGTTGACACAGTAACAAGTTGGGAATCACCCACGTCAGTTGGAGAGATCCGGAGTTTCCTTGGACTTGCAGGATACTACCGGAGGTTCATCGAGAATTTCTCAAAGATTGCAAAGCCCATGATTGAGCTATTGAAGAAGGACACCAAATTCATTTGGACTGAGGAATGTGAAGCTAGTTTCCAAGAATTGAAGAAACGATTGGTTACATCACCAGTGTTGATTCTGCCAGATCAACGCAAGGATTATGAAGTTTATTGCGACGCTTCTCGTCGAGGACTTGGAGCAGTGCTTATGCAGGAAGGAAGAGTTGTGTCATATGCTTCACGACAACTTAAACCCCATGAGAAGAATTATGCCACGCATGATTTGGAGTTAGCAGCCGTAGTGCACGCTTTGAAGACATGGAGACATTTCCTCATCGGAAACCATTGTGAGGTGTACACGGATCACAAGAGTTTGAAGTACATTTTCACACAGAAGGAGTTAAATCTCAGGCAAAGGAGATGGTTGGAGCTTATTAAGGACTATGATATGAGATTGCATTATCACCCCGGGAAGGCTAACGTAGTAGCAGACGCATTGAGCCGCAAGAGCCATATCAACACACTCATGACAGGAGAGTTACCCCAGGAGTTAGCCGAGGATATTCGCGAGCTATGTTTGGAGATAGTTCCAAGAGGCTGTTTAGCAACATTGGAGATTCAGTCTACCTTGATGGAAAAGATCAGAGAAGCTCAGAAGACAGACAAGGAGATTGAAGAAATAAAGGAAAAGTTGAGCAAAGGAAAAGCCAAGGGATTTCGTGAGGATGAGTACGATACCTTATGGTTTGAGGACCGCGTTTATGTGCCCAATGATCCGGAGATCAGGAAGTTGATCTTGCAAGAGGCCCATGATTCACCATACTCGATTCACCCAGGAAATACCAAGATGTATTTGGATTTGAAGGACACTTTCTGGTGGACCGGAATGAAGAAGGACATTGCGGAGTATGTAGCAGTTTGTGATGTATGTCAGAGAGTGAAGGCAGAACATCAGAATCCAGCGGGATTGCTACAACCATTGCCGATACCCGAATGGAAGTGGGATAAACTAGGCATGGATTTTATCATGGGATTGCCCAGGACTCGTTCAGGCTATGACTCAATATGGGTTGTAGTCGACCGTTTGACGAAAGTAGCTCATTTCATCCCAGTGAAGACCACTTACACCAGTGCTAAGTTGGCAAAGATATACATGACCAGAATCATATGTTTGCATGGAGTTCCGAGGACCAATGTATCAGACAGAGGAACCCAGTTTACCTCGAAGTTTTGGAATCAGTTACATGAAACTTTGGGAACCAGGCTAGAATTCAGTACAACCTTTCACCCACAGACAGATGGACAGACCGAGAGAGTCAATCAGATTTTGGAAGACATGTTAAGAGCTTGTGCGCTAGATTATGGATCGAGTTGGGACGACAACTTGCCATATGCAGAGTTTTCTTACAACAACAGTTATCAAACCAGTTTGAAGATGGCCCCTTTCGAAGCTTTGTACGGAAGGAGGTGTAGAACACCATTGTTATGGGACGAAGTTGAGGACCGTCAGTTGTTTGGACCAGATTTGATTAAGGAGTCTGAACAGAAAGTAAGGTTGATTCGCGATAGGCTCAAGGTAGCCCAGTCCAGGCAGAAGAGTTATGCGGATTCTAAACGTAAGGAGATAGTTCACGAAGCCAGAGACAGAGTTTATCTTCGAGTATCACCACTTCGAGGAGTGAAGCGCTTTGGAGTTAAGGGAAAGTTAGCACCCCGTTTTATCGGACCATACAGAGTTTTGGAACGTATGGGAGAAGTTGCCTACAAGCTGGAATTGCCTGAAGCATTGTCAGGAGTTCATGATGTATTTCACGTTTCCCAGTTGAAGAAGTGCCACGCAGAGATGGATGAGATACCACTGAGAGATACAGTGCCACTGGAAGCGATTCAGCTGGAAGGTGATTTGACCTATGAGGAGAAACCAGTTAAGATTCTTGAGTATGCCAGCCGAGTTACCCGCAGTAAGGTTATCAAGTTTTGCAAAGTCCAGTGGAGTCACCATACGGAAGATGAAGCCACCTGAGAGCGAGAGGAAGATCTACAGAAGAACCACTCTCACCTATTTTCTAGCCAACCCGAACCTCGAAGGCGAGATTCATCTTAAGGGGGTAGGTTTGTAACATCCCAAATTTCCAATTTGGAATGTTATACATTAGATCATCATTGCATAGCATATTTTATCTCATTTTGGCAAATCCTCGATAAATCCTAAGCAACTCAAGGACCCTCAGAGAGAGTTGGGGATTTTCCCGATTTTTTCATATTTGATTTTTATCAAATAATAAAACGAGGATTTTTGGTTTTAATTATTTTTCTCTCCGAAAAATATTTCATATTAAAATAAATGAGAGGAGAAAATATGACTTCTCCAAAACAATTGAAATATTGGAGGAAAAATATTAAAATCATATATTGGACTTTATTCGGATTTTATTTGCAATTTTACTTGCATTAAAAAAATTGCACGTTTTCAAAACGGCATTTTGGGTCAAAAAAATGTTCACCTTGTTCTAATTATTTTAATTAGACGGGGAAAATTTGTTTTATAATTTTTGGATTTTTATTTATTTTTCTGCGATTTTTCTTGATTCGATGGAATATTAAAAAAAAATCCCCGCGCCCGACTGGGCCGAGGCCCAGCCGAGCCAGGCCGGCCCATCCCGCGCCCGTCTCCCTCCTGGAGACCGAGGCGAGCACGGCCGCCGCCGCCCGAGTCCCGCTCACCGACGCCGCCTCGCCCCCTCCTCCAAGGCAGCCCCCCTCTTATATACCCCGCCGCCGCCCCTCTCCCTCACCCTGTCCCCGCCCCAAGCCGCCGCCGCCGGAGCCCGCCGCCGCCGCCCGAGGAGCTC